>NC_140993.1:140695943-140947140 GCF_052327205.1 Somniosus microcephalus
CTACACTACTTACTGTCACCTAACTGCATCCATCCTTAATGGGCCCACATTCCCCTCTAACACACTTTCTCATATTGATCATTTTGCTGTTAGTTTTGATATCCATTGCAAGTTTTTTATATTCCTTTATTGCCCCTCATTACAGGAAACTTTGTGCTATCCGGCACCGACGGGACCGAGCTGTTGCCGTCCCATCAAAACTGCCGGACACACCAGCGCTAATGTTGAAACATACGGAGATTTTGAGCTTTGCATCTGGCAACAAAGCCTGACCGCTCCTAAACAGTCGGCGGTACCTTGCAAGCATCTCTAGCTTAGCAACAGCTTCAGCGAGACCTTGCAGAGCCTGACTGGTGGGGGGGAAAAAAGCAACGAAAAGAAAAAAAAACTAAATGGCTCCTGATTTTTTGCTGGTGGCTCGAGCATTCCGGACAGTTAACCTCTGGATAAACCAAAGTTTCCTGTACTTCTTTTGTATCCCTTTGTTGCTTTTCTTTATAGCTCCTAGTTGCTGGATTTCCACTTTTCCTTGTATTTTTGTAAGACTTTTTCATTGATAAACCAGCTTCTGGTTTTCACAGTCATTGAATGCAGTGGTTGAAACAGATAAAAATCTCTTAATTTCATATAAAAGAAAGTGATTTATTTAGTCACCGTAAAGGAGTGACCATTATAGGGAATAGCAGCTACTTTGGTATATTGTAGGGAAGACTACTGGTTTTCAATAGTCATGGGGGGCGGGGGGAGAATTGTGGAATGTGATCGCAAAGCAGTGGTGAAAATCCATGCAATAAAAATTGAAGTTGACTTATTTCGTCAAAGTAAACCAGCTAATTGAATCTTCTACACGAAGCATTTTGCCTTCCCTTGTGCCTTCTGCAGATGTAGAAGACTGTAAAAATTTTCTAAACACTACATTTTCTTTTTGTTCATGTTAGCTAAACATTTGGCATGGTTGTAAAATGGCTTTGCCTGCTTTATGCTCGTCCTAACTTTGGCACTAGTATTCATGAACTGTGCAAAGTATATGCCATAGAAACTAATGTTCTAAGTTTGCTTATTAATTGGCTCTCGGCAACAGGAGCTTAGGCTGGGACATATGGCTGGAGAAGATTTCCCAATAGGGAGTTAGCATGTAAGAGGGGCTTGAAGACACAAATTACTTTTTGAAATCAATTTGCTGAGACATTGGGGGGGCAACGACATTTAGTAAGAATTGTGTAAGTGTGTGTGTAAAAGTTTGACGAGGCATAAACGGACAGTATTTTAGAGATTTTTTTGGGGTCAGTTGTCACTTTTTAAATAAGACTAGATTGATATCTATTGATTAGCAGAATTACACAGCTTTTTTTTATTCCCAGTGAAAGGAAGTTGGAGATCTCCAGGTGTGAAAGAAAGGTCCATGATAAAATAGTCATGGAGCTTGAATGAAGCAGCCTTGATGGGCTGAATGGCACTGTATCACTGTGCATTTTCTTGTGTTCTTATGAGTCTTGCAGCTTACTGAAATACCGGTAGTTGGGGAGGTACACAAACAAAACATAGAAACATAGGAGCAGGAGTAGGCCATTCAGCCCTTTGAGCCTGCTCCACCATTCAATATGATCATGGCTGATCCTCTATCAATACCATATTCCTGCTCTCTCCCCATACCCCTTGATATTCCTGCTCTCTCCCCATACCCCTTGATGCCTTTTGTGTCTAGAAATCTATCTATCTCAAATATATTCAGTGACTTGGCCTCCACAGCCTTCTGTGCTAGAGAATTCCACAGGTTCACCACTGAGTAAAGAAATTTCTCCTCATCTCAGTCCTAAATGTCCTACCCTGTATCCTGAGACTGTGACCTTGTTCTAGACCCCCCAGCCAGGGGAAACATACTTGCTGCATTAACTGTCTAGCCCTTTTGTAATTTTATACATTTCAATGAGATCCCCTCTCATTCTTCTGAACTCTAGTGAATACAGGCCAATCTCTCCTCAAACAGTCCTGCCATCCAGGAATCAGTCTGCTTTGTGTTGACTTCTGTTGGGTGAGAGGAACAGATTTCCAATTAAAGGGCTTTTACTGCACTAAATGGAATAAACCAGTTTGTTTCCCCATCAGTGCTGTTACCTGATTTTCAGCCAAAATGGCAGTTGAGGCACTGGATTGGGGAAAAAATTAGTCAGAGTTCCACTTTCTGATTCCTCTGAAGAGACTTCTGCTGGAAGTAGGATGCAAGGACATCAAGTTAGAATAGGATCAGTTTCAGCTGCAGTGTCTTCTGTGGTTAAATTGCTTTGATGTTCACTCTTTAGGCTCATGTGAAACATAGACTTTGGGTGAGGTGCCATGGGCTTGCTAGCATTTGGGGAAACTAAATTAAAGCAAGAGTTGGTGCCTTCAGGAAATGATAAAATTGAAGGATTGGGGGTGGGGGGGGGGTGGTTGGGAACGAGAAAGAAATACACATGGAGATTTTTTTCATGTCATAAATTTGATCCTTTAATGCAAAATTGTCTGAACATTTGTATATTATACCTAACTGTAATAACCCTTATTTGTGTTTTGCCTCTGGCAAGGTTTGGCTTTTTAAATCTGTCAGGCACATGCTTAGTTGAAATGTATAATGTAAGAACACATGTCACAGGTTCTGTCATGCACACCAGTAGTTAAGTGTTTGTGTACATAAACTTATCAAAACCGAGTCTGGGGACTTAAACACGATGCTTAAAGTTGCTATGTGAATGAGCGACTACATGGAATTCAATCTGTACAGAAGAATATGGAACTTGAAACTGCAATTTCCAATTAGTGTAATTTGTAAAGTCATTGGGGTAAGATATATATTCAAAACATAGATTGTTAACTTTTACAGAGAAGCATTAGTTGCTAAGGAATATGGAAGTATTTGATTAAGTTTAGTACTGGCTGGAAGCCAAAATCATTTCATCCCCCAAATTACCCTATGAACTGATTGTTTTGGAGCAAATTCTTAAGATTCTTGTATACTTTTTTGATCATCCACTTAGTTTTACATATTCATTTCTTCTAAGATTACTATAGTAATGACTCAGCTCAACTAATGCACTAACAAATAAACGCAGTAGATTGACTGCTCTAAGGAATGTGAAACGTAAAAATGTATAACAAAAAATGCTGGAAAAACTCAGCAGGCCAGGCAACATCCGTGGAGAGAGAGAGAGTCAACGTTTCAGGTCGAAACCCTTCGTCAGGACCGAAACGTTGACTCTCCACGGATGTTACCTGGCCTGAGTTTTTCCAGCATCCGCAGTATTTTGCTATCGTAAAAATGTATAGGTTCTGTTCATTATTAGAAAATTAAGCTGCTGTGGCATTAGTAGTAATATTCTGCAGTTAAACACTATTAGTCATTTTTTGTCATGCGTGGAAGCCTTTAATATAAAATCAGTGATGTTCAAAGCCTTTGCTGCAGGTAGAATAATGGGTTTTTCACTGGAGACTGCATTTCCTATCACATTTGTGTTGCAAACTCTTCTAGCTTTCTCTCCTGCCCACACACCTGGGACTGCACCACCACCTCTGAGCAGTGTCTGTTGATTGGTGCTGAAGCTTCTGCCTAGACTTGCAATTCCAAAATCTGGCCTTGAACAGTGATATTAAGCCTAGTGGCACATTCTGGCCCTGCCCTCCTCTCGCTGACTGATCAACATGGTGGCTGAGAATGAAAGTACAAACACGCTCTTAACTTACAACAGGGTTCTTCCCACCCACCCACCCACCACACTTGTTCAACTGGAGATCTTCAACTTCCCCTCTGTTTCATCTCTCTCTTTTCTGAGCAGAGTTGTGCTGTCTGTCTTTCCCCATCTTCCTCCACCCACCCCCACTCCTTGCAAAAAATTGCCAGTTTCTTCCCTTTCCTCTTGTTTTTGTTCATATCCTAAAACAGGGTCTTTCTCTTTCTGCTCCTCCTTTCTCACTCACCCTTCCTTCCTTCCTTCCTGTCTTTCTTTCTCTTTTTTTTCCCCCCCCCCCCCCCCAAAAAAAAAGATTGCCAGCTCTTTTAGTATTTTTCTTTTGGCAACAGGAGTGATCTCTTCCACAAAGCAGGATCTGCCTCTTTTATTCCCACTGAGTTGTTAGCTCTTACTGCCATCCTTTTCTGCTTCGACATGGCCACACTCCCTCTCTCTACTTTTTCCGCATCCCTATTTTTTTTTCAAACTCAAACAAGATTAGTGTCTTTTTCCTGCCTTCCCAACAGGATTCTTGTCTCTCTTGCTTCCCCCCTGACCCCACCTCCATCATTGGATCAGTGTTTTCGTGCGTCTCATCTTCCTCCATCGGGTGTTCTTGTAGGGCCAGGCATGTACTCTCTGAGCCTCAACCTTGGGTTGAAGTCATCACCCACTCCAAGTGTTACTTAATTCTACTGCAATACCTAGCTGCATGCTAGTCCCATGCCCTTCTCTTGGTGATTAACAAACATGGGACTCTGACAACGGTGGAGAAGGAGAAATGTTTTGGGTTTTTTAATTAAGTGATGTTTCCACACTCCCTTTCCCAGGGCTTTTATCTTTTCGTGTCCCACAACAGGATGTCCCTTACCTCTTTTATAACAGCTGTTTATTCTTTTGCCAAGATTGGGACCATCTATTTAGCTGCCTCTGCTTCCTCCCCTCCCTCTTGTACACTGTCAAACATCCCACATGCTTCCCCCTTGGTAACCCTGATCCCATGTATATCTCTAGTTTCTCTCCTATGTCTCCTCATTCCTTCTGAGTTCCACAAGACCCACCTCCTACAATTCCTTGACTCCCATTCCTACTAAATTTAAAATTGTCATCCTTGTGTTTAAATCCTTTCATGGTCTTGTCCTTAAACCTATCTGTAACCTACAGCCTCCCCTGAATTTTCTGTTCTTCTGACTCGAGCCTTTGTACTCACCCCTTCAACCCCCATCCGCCATCACCACCTATCAATGTTCCCTTTTTTAGGGTACGCATGCACGGTCCACTCAAAATACCACGCATGCGTGGTTTTTCCTATTTACAAGCTGGTGAACCAGCTGTGCAGAGTGCCGCACAGCTTAAAGGAACCATTGCCACCATTGATGTCGCTTGCTCTGTGCTTTGGAATGTCTTCCCTAACTTTTCTCTCCTCAAAGATCCTCCTTAAAACCCACCTCCTTGACCTGTCCTGCCTCCTGATATGTCCTCCTTTGGCTCACCATCCATTTAAGGGCCTCATATCCATGCAAGTGGTTATTTTCTTTCTCCTGCTCCCACCCCCCTGCAGTTTCATTGCATCTGTTTCATTAAATATAGTTCTCCAAATGCGGATATAAAGGAGGACATCTGCCTACATCCATTTATTTTAAACTTAAAATTCACTCCACTGTACTGCATTTATGGTGCACCCAGGTGGACACTAGGTTGAGCAAATCACTTCAGTTTATTTTTCTCTCTGCCCTGCACCCACATTCCAGTTCCCCTCTAGAAAGCTGTTTTGTATGTGACTTGTTTTAAATTCAAAATAAAAAATTGAGAATAATCACGATAAGACTTCAATTACCAATCAAATCTCTGTGACTGGATTCAATTTTAATGTAGATTAGAAATGATCATTCTTGGTGAGTGTTGCCAACAGCCACTGATGACATCTCTGCAGCACATCTCCATGTGTACTGTTCAGAAAGGATATTAAATATTTTTGTTTTACCAATTTCTGACTGATCTGGGCATAAATTTTAAATCCTCGCCATATAGTAGGAGTAGCAATTTGATGATCACTATTCCCTACACAGTGTGTTAACATTACCTGTGACATTGTGAATGGTGCCAAGTTTGGGCCAGATGCTCCCTCAAAGGAGTGCAGGATAGCCGTCGTGTTTCTCGGTGTCCAGTTTTACAGTAATCCAACATTAGCGGAGGCCTGAGTGCAGTAGGTAGCCTGCTCGCCCTGATTTGTTTGGATGAGGACTTGGATCTGTTAATACTCCCAGAGAGTGATTAACTTTCAAAGTTCACAGTCCATACAGAGGTGTCTAAATTATTCGACATTCTGAAATTTAACTACAAATGGCTGTGACGCTTTTGTGCTTGTAATGCCAGTATTTATTTAACTTGGACCACAAAAGGAGAAATGCCTTGCCATGTGTTTTTGATCCTTAGTGCTTTGACTGAATTTATCAGATTAGATAGCTGGATTGTTGTGCTTCTGTCGATCCTGCTGTATTACATACGGTACTTGATAAGTAGAATTCTGGAGTTTCAAGACCGAATTTCTGTGATTGGTGTGATCTGTTGCCATTTCTCACACCAGCCATCCTTGTACATTGCTGAGACTACATATTTTACTACTAGTTTGTGCTGAAATAGGGGAATTTTTGTGTTTTGGAACCATGCTGACTGGAACTGGATTACTCAATAATTTTGGTAAGATCCTTTCAGCATGAGTGTGGGGGGAGCGGGGAAGAAAGAGTGGAAAAGAATATTTTTATTCAATCTAGGCTGGATTCAAACTCTGGTTCCAAAGGTGAAACAGTAGTGTAACCACTTGCTGCACCACCCAGTTTCCCAATGTATTAATTTTTTGAGTGTTTTGACTTTGATTGGATATAAAGTAACTAATGGAAATGACAGTTGAAGTTTTGTGATTTTTTTAAAAATTGTGCTTTAACTTTAAATTTCAGGCATTTATTAATACAGCTAGGGAGATCTATGAGAAAATACAGGAAGGAGTCTTTGATATAAATAATGAGGTAAGAATTATTTTACCTAATTTTGTATGTGATCTTTTCTTGTCTAGTTCTGACTGTATATAGAAATGTGTAATTTAATATGTACACAGTCTAGGTCACCATAGTGTTTTATGAATGATTCTCAAGTCAGCAATAGGTGACCTGATGTTACTCAAGTTCTTTATTATTCTGTGCCACACATTAGTAAGGAAAACAGTTCAGTACCACACAGCTTCTCTAGTACCTCATCCAGCCTCTCTCTTCCATCCAGTAAGAATGATTCTTCTATGGTATTAAAAGCACATATTATTAAAGAGAATGTAACCTCATGGATAGAGGGATGGCTAAGGGATATAAAGCAAAAGGTAGGGATGTTTTTCAGATTAGTTGAAACTGAGTAGCAGTGTGTCTAGAGATCTGTTCAGATCTATTTGGCTTTCCATTTCTATAACTGATTTGAATATAAACCCAACAGGAATGATTCTGCAGTCTGCTAATTCATAAAGATCTACCCTGTCCTCTGGAATTCAATTGATTTGTTTATTCTTGTGAAATTACTACAACCAGCCATGTACTGACCAGTTAGAGTTAAAAACCTAAATAGGAGCAGGCCATACGACTCTTCAAGCCTGCTCCGCCATTCAGTAAGATCATGGCTAATCTTCGACCTCCATTCCACTTTTCCACCCGATCCCTGTAATCCTTGATTCCCTTGGATCAAAAAATCTATCTTATCTCAGCCCTGGATATATTCAACAATGAGAATTCACAGCCCTCTGGGGTAGTGAATTCCAAAGATTCACAACCCTTTCAGTGGGGGGGGGAAATCTCCATCTCCGTACTAAATGGCCAACCCCTTATTCTGAGAGTGACCCCCCCCCTTAGTTCTAGACTCCCCAGCCAGGGGACACAGCCTCTCGGCATCTACCCTGTCTAGCCCCCTCAGAATCTTTTATGGTCTACCCTAGTACAAGTTGAGCGGTGAGCTGCTGCACTGCACTTGACAGGCACACAGCTGGACCCAGAAATTTTGGGGCTCAGCTCATTTGCATGTCTTGGCTTTCACATGGGCATGAATGTCTCCCAGGAATGGACAAGCGCCACAGATCAGGACAGGGAACATATCCACTGCAGCAGTAGCATTAATTCCCACCAGCTTTCAAGGCCTTCTGCTAGTTGTCTGAAACAGTAGCCAGATGGCCTCCAGCCTTACTGTCCAATGCCATGCCTTTAACTTTCTGCAGGTAATTGGAGGTTGCTGGCAGCCCCTCTTCTTCTAGTCTGTTAGTAAATTGAGGGGGGCTCCAGGCAATATGGACCATAGACAAATTTGGATTCCTTCTGCCTCAAGGGCAAAGAGAAGTGATCCAATAATTAGAACATAAATAGGAGCAGGAGCAGGCCATTTGGCCCTCTGTTATTTAATGAGATCGTGGCTGATCTGATTTTGGCCTCAACTCCACTTTCCTGCCTGCTCCCCGTAACTGTCAACTCCCCTGTTGCTCACAAATCTGTCTCCGCCTTGAATAAATTCAATGACTCAGCTTACACAGCGCTCTGGGGTAAAGAATTCCAAAGATTCATGGCCCTCAGAAGAATTTACGCCATCTCCGTTTTAAATGGACAATCCCTTATTCTGAGACTATGCCCCCTCAGTCTAGATTCCCCCGCGAGGAGAAACATCCTCTCCATCTACCCTGTCCAACCCCCTCACAATCTTATGTTTCAATAAGATCACCCCTCATTTTTCTGAACTCCAATGAGTATAGGCTCAACCTTTGCTCATAAGACAACTATTCCATCCTAGGAATCAACCTAATGAACCTTCTCTGAACTGCCTCCAATGCAAGTATATCCTCCCTCAAATAAGGGGACCAAAACTGTACGCAGCACTCTAGGTGTGGTCTCACCAGCGCCCTGTACAGTTGTAGCAAGACTTCCCTACTTATATACTCTCTTCCCCCTAATTACTTGCTGCACCTGCATGTTAATGTTTTGTGTTTCATGTATGAGGACACCCAAATCTCTCTACTCTCGCATTCTGTAGTCTTCATTTAAATCATATTTTTCTTCCTACTGAAGTGAATAATTTCACATTTTCCCACATTATACTCCATCTGCCAAATTCTTGCCCACTCTCTTAACCTATCGAAATCACTTTGCAGACTCCTCACAACTTGCTTTCCCATCTATCTTTGTATCGTCTGCAAATTTGGCTACAATACACTCGCATCCTTCATCCAAGTCATTAATATAGATTGAAAATAATTGAGGCCCCAGCACTGATCCCTGTGGCACCCCACTAGTTACAGATTGCCATCCTGAAAATGACCCATTTATCCTGACTTTGTTAGCCAATCATCTATCCAATCTAATATATTACCCCCCAACACCATGAGCTCTTATGCAGCAACCTTTTATGTGGCACCTTGTCGAATGCCTTTTGGAAATCCAAATACACTACATCTACTGGTTCCCCTTTATCCACCCTTCTCGTTACCTCAAAGCACACTAATAGATTTGTCAAACACTCTTTCCCTTTCATAAAACCATGTTGACTGTTTTATTACATTGATATTCTAAATGCCCTGCTGCTTTGAGCATTTTGCTAATGACAGATGTTAGGCTAACTGGCCTATAGTTTCCTGCTTTCTGTCTCCCTTTTTTGAATAAGGGTGTTACATTTGCAGTTTTCCAATCTGCTGGAACTTTTCTAGTCGAGGGAATTTTGGAAGATTACAACCAATGCACCCACTATCTCTAGCCACTTCTTTAGATCCATAAGTTTGCCTAGCACTTTTTCCTCTAGTGATGGTGATTGTTTTAAGGTACTCCCTCCTTTTTGCCCCTTTTTTTTCTACTAAAACTGGGATGTTTTTAGTGTCCTCTACTGTGAAGACATGCAAAATATTTGTTCAATGCCTCTGCCATTTCCTTGTTTCCCATTATTATTTCCCCAGTCTTGTCCTCTAAGGGACCAAAGTTTTATTTTAGCTACTCTTCCTTTTTATATACTTGCAGTTTTTATATTTCTTGCTAGTTTACTCAAGCTATTTTCTCTTTGAAAATTTTAGAAACCAAAATAATCATCTGGCCTACCACTAATCTTTGCAACATTTCTTTCAATTTGATACCATCCTTAACTTCCTTGGTTAGCCATGGTTGGTTTATCCTTCTGAGTCTTTCTTTCTCACTGAAATATATCTTTGTTGAGAGTCATGAAATATCTCTGTCTGCCACTGCTTTTCTTCTGTCTTACCTTCTAATCTATTTTTTCCTAGTCCACTTTAGCCAACTCTCTCCTCATACCTTTTGTAATTGCTTTTATTTAAGTTTAATACTCCAGTTTCAGACCCAAGTTTCTCACCTTCAAATGGAATTCAATCATCTTATGATCACTCTTCCCTAGAGGATCCTTTACTATGAGATCATTAATCCTGTTTCATTACACATTACCAGATCTAAATAGCCTGTTCCCTGGTTGGTTCCACAACTTATTGTTCCAAGAAACTGTCCTGAATACAATCTGAACTCTTCCTCGAGGTTGCTTTTGCCAATTTCATTTGTCCAATCTATAAAGATTAAAATCATCCACGATTATTGCAGTACCTTTCTTACAAGCCCCCATTAGTTCTTGATTTATACTCTGTCCTATAGTGTAGCTACTGTTAGGGGGCACATAGACCACTCTCACCAGTGCTGCCTTTCCCATACTATTTATTACCTCCACCCAAATTGATTCTAGATCTGGAACTTCCAAACCAGGATCATTTCTCACTATTGTACTGCTCTCATCCTTTACTAACCGAGCTACCCCACCTCCTTTTTCCTTTCTGTCTATCCTTCCGAAATGTCAAATACCTCTGAATATTCAGTTCCCAGCCTTGGTCACATTACAACCACGTCTCTGATGGCTATTAGGTCATACCCATTTATTTCTACTTGTGCCGTCAATTCATCTATCGTGTTACAAATGCTGTGTGCATTTAGATAAAGAGCCTTTAATTTTGTCGATCATTTTTCCCTACTCCGACCTTATTTGCTGGTGCACTCTTTTATGTTTGTATGCTCTGTCCCTTCCTGTCGCACTCTGGTTTTCGTTGCCCATATCGCTACTCTGCACTATTGCCCTGTCCTTTCTCTAACTTTCCCCTCGCTTGAACCCTCCCACCCAACTATTTAGTTTAAAGCCCTATCTACAGCCCTAGTTATTTGATTCGCCAGGACACTGGTCCCAGCATAGTTCAAGTGAAGGCTGTCCCAACAGAAGAGCTCCCTCTTTTTCCCCAGTACTGGTGCCAGTGCCCCATGAATCAAAATCCATTTCTCGCACACCAATCCTTGAGCCATGCATTCAACTCTCTGATCTTATTGACCCTATGCCACTTACTGCACATGTAGTTGCCCTGGATCACACTGGTGTCCACCAGCTCCCACATGCTACAGCTGCAACACATCACCTGCCCTGCCATCTCTATTGTATTTTATTTAATAAATTACATCAATATCAATCAATTGTCTATTTATAGTTTTAATCTAGGTAAACGAGGTCATCTTTAATTTATTAAAATAAGTTTAGTTATGCTATAGGTCTTTACTGTAACCTAGCCCTCAGTCCAAAGAGAAAAGAAATACTCAGCATCAATCACTTACCTGTGACATCACACTTTGATATTGAATCGGAGCCTCACTGCTCCTCCCCCGCTGGCTCTGCTCTCTGGCCAACTCTTTATTCTGCTGCCGCTCTGGATCCGTGCAGGTCCGCTGGCTCTGTTTTCAGGCCTCCTCTCGCCATGCACTTTATTCTGCTGCCGCTCCGGTTCCGCCCAGGTATGCTAACCCCAATGTATGTCAAGTACTACTCAAAATATCCCAAAAAATTGAAAGGAAGGTACATTAATTTGGGGAAGTTCCAGTTTTCCAGAGTAATGAAACCGCACTAGAGGGTGATCTGACCAAGCTGAAGCAAGAGGAACTGAGGCTGAAATGGCAGCCAGATGAACACAGTTGGAGCTGGATATTAGCTGCAGGTGAATGAGCTGTTTCATCTATTCAAGAATAAACATTACACCACAAGAGAGGACTAATGTTCTTAGAGCAGCAACCTTATAACTATTAAATCAAATAAATTTGTACAAGTCTGAGTTGGTGACATTAAGCCCTAGTCTAATATTTTTTGACAATCTGGCTGTCTTAAATCCAGGTGCATAAGCTGGTCCAACAGTTGTGACCAGTTTCTCCTTTTGGGAAGTTGAGATCCGGCACAAACAGGGCAGTGTGTGTTGACCTAAATGGTATTTAGATGTATGGTAAGTAGCCTTATGGGTGTGACTGGGAACATTATCTTGGATGCTAATTGGACAGTAGTACCAGATGATGCAGATTGAAGTGTTACCTGCAGTTTGAGGAGCACTGCTGGAAGATGGGACAGAATTGGCATTGCCTCGTCAGATTTCTTTATTTTTTTCTCTCTCTCCTGCAGGATGACTTGTCGCCTTTATTTAAAAAAAAAAAAAAAAAAAAAACAACCCTGTTTTGTTTGGTATGGCAGAAAAGCCTGGGCAGATATTGCAAGTGCCAGGATCCTAATTTGAGCAGAGGCAAAAATTTTGGCCATTAGCTATGTTAAATGTCTGCAGTATTGCCAAATTCCGAGTGGAATATAGCTTCACTTGCAATCTCTTAATGGAACGCCTAAATCTCTCTCTTTGGGGGGTGGAAATATGCAGAATTGCACAAGTGTGAAAAAGTATGCTATTTGTGCTTAAGAAAAAAGTTCAGAGGGCTTTCCATAACATCAATAACTATCAATCGATTGAGCGAGCTGCCACCTCCCTTCAAGCGAGGGAGCTGTGCTCTGCTTCCTCCCTGGCTGATAGTGCTGTTGTCCCTATTGCATTGATTAGCCCTGTGACCTTTGACCCCATCGTGTTGCTTCTCTGCCAAGAGATCTCGTGATATCTTGCGCCTCCTGCAGGGTTGCCATGGTAACGGAGAGGCAGTGCAAAGCGGCTGGAGCACGAGGTGGGGAACAAAGGAGCTGAGGACAGTTGAACAGAAGAACTTTATTGTGAAATGTATTTTACGGTCAGAGTGGAGCCTAGCTTTTGGAACCAACTCGAGTATTGAAGCCTTAAATTATCGAATCATTGGTTACAGCACAGAAGGAGACCATTCAGCCCATCGAGCCTGTGCTGGCTCTCCAAGAGTACTTCAGCTAGTCCCACTCCCCTGCCCTTTTACCGTAGCCCTGCAAATTTTTTTCCTTCAGGTACATATCCAATTCACTTTTGGAATCCACTATTGAATCTGCCTCTACCACCCTTTCAGGCAGTGCATTCCAGATCATAACCACTCGCTGCATTAAAAAAGTTTTCCCTCATGTCGCCTTTGGTTCTTCTGCCAGTCACCTTTAAATCTGTCTTCTGGTTCTCTACCCTTCTGCCAATGGGTACAGTTTCTCCCTATCTACTCTGTCTAAAACTCCATGATTTTGAACACCTATCAAATCTCCTCTCGACCTTTTCTGCTCTAAGGAGAACAATCCCAGCTTCTCCAGTCTATCCATGTAACTGAAGTCCCTCATCCCTGGAACCATTCTTGTAAATCTTTTCTGCACCTTCACATCCTTAAAGTGCAGTGCCCTGAATTGGACACAATATTCCAGTTGAGGTCAGACCAGTGTTTTATAAAGGCCCATTATAACTTCCTTGCTTTTGTACTCTATAGCTCAATTTATGAAGGCCAAGATCCCGTATGCTTTTTTAACCACTTTCTCAACCTGCCCTGCCACCTTCAACGATTTGTGCACTTGCATCCGGTTAATGGAGAGTAGAGTATATATGGAGAGACCGGCAGGCCCTTACCCCCCAGCAGCACTGATCACACATCCGCGGCTTAACTAAAACCGCCTATTTCCACCTAACATTGCCCGTCTCCGCCCTTGCCTCAGCTCATCTGCTGCTGAAACCCTCATCCATGCTTTTGTTACCTCTGGACTTCACTACTCCAATGCACTCCTAGCTGGCCTTCCACTTTCTACCTTGCGTAAACTGATCACCCAAAACTCGGCTGCCGTTTCCTATCTCGCACCAAGTCCTGTTCACCCATCACCCTTGTGCTCGCTGACCTCTACGTTGGTTCCTGGTTAAGCAGCGCCTCGATTTCAAAATTCTCAACCCCTCCCTATCTCTATAATCTCCTCCAGCCCCACAATTCCTGAGATATCTGCGCTGCGCTAATTCTGCCCGCTTGGGCATCCCTGATTATAAAAGCTCAACAATTGGTCGCCGTGCCTTCTGTTGCCTAGGCCCTAAGCTCTGGAATTCCCTGCTTTAACCTCTCTGCCTCTAGCTCTCCTCCTTTAAGACGCTCCTTAAAACCTACCTCTTTGACCAAGCTCTGATGAAGGGTCCCAGACCTGAAACGTTAACTGTTTCTCTCTCTATGGATGCTGCCTGGCCTGCTGAGTATTTCCAGCATTTTCTGTTATTTCTTTGACCAAGCTTTTGGTCATCTGCCCTAATTTCTGATGTGGCTCGGTGTCAATGTTTTGTCTTGTAACACTCCTGTGAAGCGCCTTGGGATGTTTTACTACGTTCAAGGTGCTATATAAATACAAGTTGTTGAATGCTGAGCCTTGAGGTAGAAGCCCAGGTTGTGGGTATTGTAATATGCTGCCATGTACTAGCTTCAAATAAATTAATTGTTTTCTCAGTCTAGGTTTAAGAGGAATCTAAGAGTTTTCAAAATTATGAATGGTTTTGAAAGGGTAAATAGTGAAAGATTGATTGGTGAATTGGTAACCATTAGTGGTATGAAAGGCAGAGATAGAAATGTTTTTAAACAGGGTTGTTAGAGCATAAGGTGCTTTCTCAAGTGGCAATTGTGTCTGTGTATAATAAGACAGACTGCAGGAGAACGGTACAACAGTTGTTTACTCAACGTGGCTCACACGGGAACTGATCTGTACAGATTACTACTGTTATATACAGGTGTGGTCACTGCCGGTACTGCAGTATACATGAGCTGTAAAAGATAGTTCCCCCCCTTATAAAGGTATATACATTACAATTCCTCCCCTTTTAGATTAACTACCATAACACTCATTTAACATTTAAATATCAAACTAATTACAATTAACACTTTTAACATGCAACATTAGCTGACAATAGTCTATTTATATATTCAGTCTTTGGGGAGGCTTTCTGGATAGCGCCTTTCCCGAGTGTCTTGCTCTTGGTGCGGAGGCGATTCTGGCCCCCTGCCGTCGGTTGGTTCATCTTCCGATGCTATTGTTTCTGGGGTAGATGCTGCCTGTACGTCGGGTTCATCACCAGGTACATATGGGCGAGGCATGGGGTTGACTTGTTCCTGTGACTCTAGGATCTGGTCAGCATGGCGTCTCACGATGCTCTCCCCAACGTCCACTGTGTACATTAGTGGGCCCTGCTGTGTGCATATCGTTCCTGGCTGCCATTTTTCTGTTCAGTAGTCGTGGGCCAAGACTGGTTGCCCTACATTGAAGCTCCTTGTTGGCTTCTAATGGATGTGCTGGAATTGCTTACTCTCAACATCTCTTTGTACGTTTGGTCTGAGCAAATCCAGGCGAGATCTTAACATTCGGTTAAAGAACATCATGGCTGGGGCCTGGTTGGTGACTGCACGTGTCGCATTCCGGTAGGCGAACAGGAAATTGTCCACCTTGTGCTGCAGCGGAATGTTGTCATTGTACATAGCCTTTATTGCCTTCTTAAAGGTTTGTGCGAACCTCTCAGCCAATCCATTTGTGGCTGGATGATACGGGGCGGATGTGTAATGCCATACCCCATTCTTTTTCAAGAACCTCCGGAACTCTTCGGACACAAACTGTGGTCCGTTGTCGGAGCAAATCTGTTCTGGCAAGCCATTCCTGGCAAAAATGGTCCGTAGGACTGCAATAGTTTTCTCCGTGGTGGTGGTGGACATTTTGATGACCTCAGGCCATTTCGAGTGCGCATCCACGGCTATTAAAAACATTGAGTCCATGAATGGACCAGCAAAATCAATATGCACCCGTTGCCATGGAGATGAGGGCCACTCCCATGGGTGTAGAGGGGCCTGTGGTGGTGCATTTTGGACTTTCTGGCATCCTGAGCAGCTCTTGGTCAGGTCCTCGATTTGTTTATCGATTCCCGGCCACCACAAGCCCTGGCTAGGCTTTTCATTTTTACCCCTCCCAGATGACCCTCATGAAGCTCATTGAGCACTCTATCCCTTAACTTGGGTGGAATTACCACTCGGGATCCACACATCAAGGTCCCCCGGCACACTGACAGCTGTTCTCTCCTTGTCGAGAATGCAGGCAACAGTGAGTCGCCATGTGCTGGCCATCCCTTCATCATCAAATCATATACCCGAGACAGTGTCGGGTCATTTCAGGTTTCCTTTTCGATACAAGCGTTAGTTACCGGTAGGTATTAAACTATAGTCGAATGGAATATTTCGACAGGATCCACTGCTGGTACTTCATCCGCAATAGGCAGTGGCAGGTGTGATAGCCCATCAGCATTTCCATGCTGTTTCGTGCCCTTGTATTCAATCTCATAATGGTGCGCCCCTAGAAAAAGTGACCATCTTTTGTAGTCGCTGCGCAGTCATCACCGGAACGCCCTTCTTCGGATTAAAAATGGAGACAAGAGGCTGGTGATCAGTCAGCAAGGTGAATTTCTGCCCGTGCAGATAGTGATTGAACTTTTTCACTCCCCACACTAGGCTGAGGGCCTCCCTGTCAATCTGAGCGTAGTTATGCTCGGCTGAGGTTAGTGATCGTGACGCAAAGGCTATTGGCCTCTCTGAGCCGTCCGAGAATTTGTGCGACAGCACCGCTCCAATGCTGTAGGGTGACACATCACATGCCAACCGAATTGGTAATGCTGGGCTGTAATGGGCCAATACCTCTTTCGATGTGATTAGTGTTTTGCTCTTCTGGAAAGCTCGTCTACATTCGTCACTCCACTTCCATGGCACCCCAGTTTGCAGTAGGGTGTTCAGTGGGTGTAGTATTGTAGACAAATTTGGCAAGAACTTATGGTAGTAGTTTACCGGCCCGAGGAACGACCTCAGTTGTGACACATTTTCCGGTGCTGGAGCCTTGACTACTGCCTCAATCTTCTCTGGGGACTTATGTAACCCCTCTTTACCGATAACGTGGCCACAATACAAGATCTGTTTTCTAAAAAACTCGCATTTGGGGCGGTTAGCTCGGAGCCCATATTCCTGCAATCTAGTGAGCACCTGCTCCAGGTTGGCAAGGTGATCACTGTCATTTTTGCCCGTGACCAGGATATCGTCCAAATAACACTGGGTCCCTGGGATCCCTTGCAGGACTTGTTCCATTGCTCTCTGCCAAATAGCTGGAGCTGATGCTACCCCGAATACCAGCCGGTTGTATTGATAGAGACCTTTGTGGGTGTTTGTGAGGTATTTTTTTGATGCTTCTTCTACCTCCATTTGCAGATAGGCCTGGGCCAGATCAATCTTAGTGAAGTGTTTCCCTCCAGATAGCGAGGCGAAAATATCTTCAATCTGCGGAAGTGGATATTGTACGGTGTGAAGGACCGGGTTCACTGTTACCTTAAAGTCCCCACAGATGCGAACCTTCCTTGGTTCCCCAGGCGTGCTGCTCAACGACTTTTTCATCACAGGGACGATGGGTGTAGCCCACTTGCTCCAGTCTACCTTGGACAGTACACCTGAATGTTCCAGTAATGGTGGTCCTCCATCTTGCAATACATACAGGTCTAGTTTTGGTGTTTCCTTACCGTTATATATAACGGTCACCCTTATTTTTCCTTTGGGGTAGACTTTTTGCCCCGTGTAGGTCTTCAAAATAATTTTTGTGTCTGTCAAGGGTATGTGTGAGAATAGCCACTCGTAGTCCCATCGGTTTGAGACTGTTAGGGCTGATCCTGTGTCCAATTCCATCTTTACCTGGACTCCTGCTATCTTGAGAGTGACCCAAATGGTTCGGTGATCCTCTGTTGTGATCACATTATGTAGTTTCAGACAACTCAGTTCCCTGCTTTCGGAGTCATTATCACTCTTTTGTTTGCCTGAACTATTCTCTGTTATCTTATGTACCACCTTGTACTTTCCTTTGGTTGGTTTCTTATTGCTGGTTTTCTTTCCCGACCTGCAGACTCTTGCTATGTGTCCTACTTTTCCACACTGTCTGCACACTTTTTCTTTGAGCCAGCAATCATTCTGGTCATATGTTGTTCTGCCGCAGCGATAGCACTTCTCTGTTCCATATGACATTTCGTTTGTGCCATATTCTTGCGGTCTCTGTTGTATCTCTGCAGCGCCCCGTGCTGCTGCTTCATATGATACCGCAATGCTGAAAGCCTTTTCCAGCGTACGGTCCTTTTCAGATAAAAGCCGTTTCTGGGTTCCTTCACTTTGAAGCCCACACACAAACTTGTCCCTTAAGGTATCTGCCAGTCCCGCTCCAAACTGGCAGTGTTTCGATAGTTTGCGCAGTTCTGTTAAATAATCAGCATTGCTTTCATCCTTATACTGGTTCCGTTTGTGAAACTTGAATCTTTGCTATCAGCAGCGGTGTGGGGTTTAAATGTTCCTTTAGTATCGTTACTATGTCTTCAAAACTCTTTTCCATTGGCTTCGTTGGGGGTTACTAGATTTTGTAATAAACCATACGTCTTTGCACCCATTAAATTTAACAATACCGACACTTGTCATCTGACACCTCATTTGCCTTGCAGTATACCCCTCTTCGTTCGACATATGTAGTCCAATCTTTGACTTCATTGTCAAATGCGGTGATACTGCCACTCTTCGGCATTTTGGGTTTGGTTTAAAATGGCGTCTCCCAATGGCTTAAAATGACATCTCCCGCGCTTTCCTTCTTTCCCCCCCCCCCCCCGCTGCTGCCAACGCCGCTCCCGGCGGTTCTTGTGGCAATGGCGGCGCCATGTAGGTGTCACGTGCTTCTCCTGCACTGCTGCCAACGCCGCTCTCGGTGGTCCTCGTGGCAATGGCGGCACCTCGCGGGCTTCTGCGTGTCTCTCCCTCTTCAACGCTGCTCGGCCCCTGAACACCGGCTGCGCCCTGTGCGCTCTGCCCTCTCTCTCCCCCGTCGACGCTGCTCGGCCCTTTGCTGTGCCGCTCGGTCGGGCTCTAACCCGCCGCTGTCCGGGAAGGGTCTGCGCACTACTTGTTGCCAGCCCGTTTCGCTGGACCACCTCGACTGGAAAGCCAAGCCTGGCTCTCGACAGCCTCCCCCCGCAATTCTCGAGTCTCTGCTGGATGACTGGGCGGTTGCCCGTGGTCGACGCCCGAGTCTCTGGCCTTGACCTCCAATCTACTGATCTCCAGGAACGAATCCCTGGGAGGTGATGGCGTTGCAGGTAGGTTCGAACTTGCCTTGTCGCCAATGTTGTCTGTGTATAATAAGACACAGACTGCAGGAGAACGGTACAACAGGTGGTTACTCAACGTGGCTCACACGGAAACTGATCTGTACAGATTACTACTCAGTGCTATATACAGGTGTGGTCACTGCCGGTACTGCAGTATACATGAGCTGTAAAAGAGAGTTCCCCCCTTAAAGGTATATACATTACAGCTATTGCTTAGAAGGAAATTGGATAAGTATTTGAAAAGGAATGAATACAAAATCATGGGTCAAGGAAATTAAATTAGGATAGCTCCAGTTGAAAGGTTAGCACAATGCAGCAAATAGTCTCCAGCACTGCTATCTTTTCTATGATTTAATTTATTTTATGGCTCAAATTAAAGTTGAATGGACAGGCGAGGGTTCTAGAGGAATGAGTTTTTATGGGCTGGATACCTTTGGTTGGCAGCTGCAGGAACTATTGCATGGTAGTTGTTTTGGGCACCAGGTGAGGGGTGGTAATAATGGGTAGGATTTTTAGAAAGTTTTTTTGTAAAGCATTCTCAGATGCAGTAATTTTTTTGTAAAGAGCTTGACCTGTTGAATTAAATAAAGCGACTAATGGGGTTAATAAATGAACTGTCAATCTATATTGGTTTATGTTTGGAAATAAAATAGCATCTCCTGATTTGAGACCGTGAGGTTGGCAATACTGTGTCTGAGACCATTTATCTAGGGCTTGAATCTGATGGGGATTGTGGTTATGTTGGAATAATTTTCTTTTTGACGACATCAGAGATTTGAAGAGACCAAATTGAGGATGAAACATTCGGTAAAGAAATTTTTAGAAGGATTTGCAAGATTTCATAACTCACTGCTATGACAAAGTTAACACTTGTAAACAAATTAATGGGACAGGGATGTAGCTGGTCACATGGGGTCTTTGACTTTGTAATATCTGCATGAACTCTTCAGTACCTACATCAGTTAAAGCTGCTTTTACAGTTGTTTAGTTCAGATTACAAGAGTCCAGTGTCCCTCATTTACATTAAATCTGAATTATCAGCCTTGCAGCAGAATCATGGAACCATAATCGCTTTATAGAAAAAAACTAGTTCTACCAACAGAATAAAAACTAGATTTCGTTTAAGTGCAGGGAGTTGGCTCATGAATGTCGGTCTCCTAGAATCCAATCTAAATAGGCTCCAATATAAAAGTTGTTCACAGTACACACCAGAAAGTTGCCTATTCTGACCCCCTTGGCTCTTTCTAACTAATGAATAAAAGGATCCTTTGATTTTAGTAATATTGTATTGTAACTAATGTTTTGAACACTTGGCATAATAGCCCTGTGTTTGAACAAAATCAGTAACATTTTTACATAACTTCAGTTGTAAAGCTTCTACTGCTATCAACCTGGTCAGAAGTTAAAAGAACAATACATTGTACAGTAGACCTCTAAAATACCATCTTGAAAGCAATGATGTCTGAAAAATGAGTTATAAGATATTAGTGATGGTTTTTAAAAGGAAGTACACCATCTTGGGTCATGGTACATTAGAAGCTCACAAAAGGTGTCTATTTTGTGAACAGTATTGTGCAAAAAATGTTTCACTTGACATTTTATGTACAGTTTTAAAGAGAAATGCATCTTTGGTAATCTTGCACAAGAGTTGTCATCTTTGCTAGCTGACAACAGTTGAGGTTTTGTGTTGTCAGAAGCCACTAGCCCTTGTTATTTGTTACCTGGCTAAGTGCCAAGCTTGTGCTTCCTGCTATCTCAAAAGGTTGCTACTAGCCCAGATGGGTGAAACCAATGAGCCATAGGGCATGTATTCAATAAGAGGAGTTAGCATGAACTTAAACCACATCATCTGGTGTAAATACAAAACTGCTGCCAGAAACCCCAAGGCTAATGTAAAAATGGAATGACTGCCAAGCATTAGCAAAACCTGAGATTTATCATCGTGTACTTTTCTTCTAAGCAAACTTTATTGTGTTCACCATGACTTTTACAAAAAAAATAGGTTCAAGGTGTAACTACTTGTGCTAGTAAGTGTGGAGATAAGTCTGTTTGATGAATGAAAGTGCTCTGTGTACACGCGTGTGGGTTCTTGGCAAACTGCCATGTCTTTGGGGAGTGTTGAGATTATTGATGACATAGAACACTCGTACTCTTGGCATGTACAGCTGATTCAAACTGGCAAAAGAATTGGTGCCTAGAGGATCAGTGTTTTTATATTCTGCTCACTTACACAATAGGGAATTATTTATGTGGAGCACCTGTTTAGCACAAGTTATACTGACTATTGTAGGTCATTTTTCAAAAGCTCTCTGGTTCTTTTATTAGGGATATAAAACTGTATTTGTTAATTATATATTGTGGATAACAGAAGCTGGATTATTTAAATCCAAATGATCAAAGCAAGCTCAAATAGAGTTGTACTTTTTCAGTATGTGTAAGCTGAATTTTAAATTTTGGGGGTTTCACATGTTCAAAAATTAAACACCATTTTCTTGCTATAGTTTTTTTAATGTTTCCCTTCCTCGTGAGGCGTTGACTCAGGTCGGTGTAGAGTTCCATGGTGGCCAGGTCCTTGTAGTTTTCAGATGAACCTAAACAGTAGGCTATTTGACCAGGAGAGCAGCAAAACGGCCTTTTTGTGTACTCCTCCAATGGCAACATTCACCTTTTCTGGCAGGAGTTGCCAAATGGCAACATGGAGCTGTAACTCTGGCTGCTTATCTCTCTCTCCCCACCCTGAGGGTTCTGAGGACAGAAGTCAAACCTGGGACCTTCCTGGTCTGGGTGACTCTGTTCCACACTAGATATTATGCATATAGTATCAATTGACCCATTTGTACAGCTCTAAGAAGTTGGATCATGTAAGTAAACATCCTGAGGGTTGAAAATATTTAAAGCAAAATCTCCAAGCTTGTAGATAGTAAAATTGGAAGTGGTGCATTGCAAGCAGATTTTGAAAATTTGGAACTTTTGGGGAAAGTGGGCCAGTAGAAATGCCAAATGCAGTTTAATGTAGATGAATAATGTGAAGGCAAGGAACTGGAATGACTTTGAATGGAACAGTAATGCCGCATACTGACTAGGAAAGAGATTTGTTTTGGGAAAATTGTTGAAGCTATCCGATGCGCATTGTGGCTGCAGTGATGGGAAACAGAAGGTAAAGTAATGGTGTATTAGCAGAAGGATCAAATTATATATCAAAGTGGTACTATTGGGTCCTTGTTGGACCCTATAAGGAGTAGCATTTATGTATTGATTACCATATGATAGAAATGATATTCTTGCTCCTGTGTGAGTGAATGCAGTGCAACAAGATTATTTCAGGGCTCTAGAATCTGTTGGAGGAAAATTTTAAGAAAATCCAGGTGGTTCTTATTGCGACCTCAAGGTGATTTAATAGAAGTGTTGAAAATTTATGTAGATTGACAAAATTGATCTAAATCTTCACAGTAATTAAGGGTTCCGAGCCAGGCAATAAATTAAAAATTAGGATTAAGTAGGGAATTTGGATTAGACGATTGATGCAAAGAATAATAAATATGGAACAAGTTACCAGGGCTAAGCTGTTGGGCCAAATAGTGCTTTTCTCAAGTTTGTGTCCCTAACTTTATCTTCTACAATCTGGTGCTGCAACAATAAGAGCATTCGATTCACAACCAAATGGTTAGAGTTTAATACAAAAGCAAAATACTGTGGATGCTGGAAATCTGAAATAACAGAAAATGCTGGAAATACTCAGCAGGTCAGGCAGCATTTGTGGAGAGAAAGAGTTAACGTTTCAGGTCGATGACCCTTTGTCAGAACTGGAAAAAGCTGGAGATGAACAAGTTTTTAAGCAAGTGCCGAAGCAGGGCAAGGGGGAGGGGAGGAAAGAACAAAAGGGAAAGTCTGATAGGATGGAAGGCAGGAGAGATTGAGACAAAAGGGATGCAAGGCAAATGGAGATGGTAATGGGACAAATTAAGAAACAAAAAATGGCTCTAGATTAAGTGTAAATGGCACTGGCAGAATGAAAGACAACTGCCATGTGAAGATGGGGGCAGAGGTTATGGGTTGAAATTGTTGAACTGAGTCCAGAAGGCTGTAAAGTGCCTAATCGGAAGATGTGTTGCTGTTCCTCGAGCTTGCGTTGAGCTTCATTGAAACTGTAAGAGGCGGAGGACGGTGAGGTGGGAGTGGAACGGAGAATTAAAGTGACAGGATTAGACTTTAATCTTTGGCATTGCCAGTAGTTAAAATTTCTTTGCTCACCCTCCCTCCTATCTGGCACCCTTTTAGTTCAAGCAAAACTAAATAGCCTTGGGAAAGGGTAGAATATAAGGTATGTTGGCCACCATCTTCATGAACTGCTTGGGAAAATAATTCCAGTATGTGTGAAATACTTCCATATACCAATCTAATGTCTAAATCATATTAGGACCTACCTATAAGGTTGTCATCTCTTCCTGTTTCAAATGTTTCACACTTTCTTCTATTGTCCCATAGCTAATGTCTGCTGAGTAGAGACCTTAAATAGCACATGTCCATGGCAGGGGTGGTGGGAATAGTAAAACTACAGATGTTTATGGTGGTGATACTACCAGTTTTAGGAAAGAGAAGGGGAACATTTTCTACTTATTCCTCTCCCTCCCAAACTTTCCTCATTAGTTAAATATTGCCAGTTTCTTTGGTAAGCTACAAAATGGGAAAGTGAAGCAGTGGACAAACCAGAAAGTCCTCTGGTGGACCCATTCAGTGCTGCGTTGAAGGCAGCTTGTGAGCCAGATCATTTTTTTTGTAGTGTGGGAAAGTGAGTGAGCTTCCAGTTCTGTAATATTTTTAGTTGAGTACAATAGCTTGATATTCACTAGGATAAAAATACTGGCACTAAATTCCTATTTGCTGAATCAGTTACATATATACCACTCGTAACTTTTCTCTTTTTTCAAGGCAAATGGCATAAAGATTGGACCACAGCACGCTGCTACCAATGCACCACATTCGGGCAGTCATGGAGGACAACAAGCTGGTGGAGGTTGCTGTTGAGGTTCCTTGGCTATCTTATGCTTGACTTGGGCCTAGTACCTTTCACCCTCTCCTACACCAGTCCAAGAAGTGAAGTCGTTACTATATGGTTTATCCAATAGGAGATATCTGGAAAGTCCTTCATAAACCTTGTAAAACTTGTCGTACTGTTCTCAGCCAAAAGCTAATATTTGCTTAAATACAGGATTTGAAAATTGTACTCGTACCTATTTACAGTTAATTTTTCTGGTTGTTCTTTTGTCTATTTTGCCCTTGACTATAAAATGAATTGTATTAAACACTACAAATTTCATATGAGTATTTTAGTTGTGTGGGTTAAAATTCCTATTACTGTCAATTATTTCATAATATCAAACTGTAAAAGCTGTCAAATTTCAAATGCTGTGGAGAAACGCTAGAGGACTGTTTTAATTCTGTATTTATCATCCACTTTGTGTATATATAGTTGAAATAACAAGCTTGGGTGTATGTTGGCCAAGCTGAAATCCCTTTGTAGTTAAGCAGATCACCAATGTTTTCTGGACTACTTCAGTTTAAAATGGCAGTATTGTTCTAGTCTGAAGCTTTGTCTATTCTGAATTTGAGGTGGTTTGACTTTTGGTCTCAACCATCTGCTTTTCCCTCCCCATTCTACCACCCTAACCCTATGTCCATATCTCCCAGATGTAACTCATGTTAAATGTACATTGTTAGACTTCATATCATTTATCTATTCTAATGCCAAATGTCTATTCAGCTTCTTTAGAGCACCCCTTCAGAAATGGATCAGTGGTTTGCCTTAAAGAATAGTATGAAATTAAAACAAATGGCAGCTGAAAGAGGGTTCTTTTTTGTTTTATGTTTGGGATGGTGCATTAAAAAATGTAGACCTTTTTCTCATTACACAAATACATTTTTATCTGCATGTATTTCTTTGACCAGTAAATTTAAACACTAGCTTTAAAATTAGATGTGAAAGTGGTGTGAAGTTTTTCTTTCTTGGTGGCCTGTTCTGTTTTATCAGTGAAGATCTTGTTATTGTACAGGGGTAATGAACTAATAAACCTGCCAAAATGAAACAACCTGACAAAAACTGAACAGGCTGTAGCTTTGTGAACCCCATTTTCCTTAAATATATACACAGTTGAACGGTGAATAAGCAATTTGTGTTTAAACCAAAACTATTTAAACTGAATGGTGTCATCAATAAATGTTGTTTGTGTATTGCCATTTTACTATAGTATCAAATATGGCTTAACTTTTTTGGGGAAGGACTTTTTAATGCTATTGGAAAAAGCTTGGTGAAGGCTATATAGCAAAGCCGGTCAAAGATAATCAAGCAGTAATGATGCCATTGGTAGCAGTATTGTGAAGTGAAATGAGGTAAGATGCCAGTGTTACAGTAGCCACTATGACCATACATGAATTTATTATTTGATCTCTGGTTACAAACCTCTGTCCTTACAAAAGTGCCTGCATGATTCTGTTTTCAATTTGAAATAAGAATCCGTTCCAGAACTGCTGACAACCTTACTACATTTACTTTTTATTCCAAGGGTTTGTCGGCTTTTAATATTGCCCTAGGGTGCTGTTCAGTTAAGACCTTTGCCTGCTACAGTGTTCACATCTGTCGCTTATTCAAAAGCAGGTAAGTGAATGCAGTTGAAGGCTGCTATAATTTTCTGCTAGCATCATTGAAATATTATACTAAGATTTTTACATGAGATGTTTACTAAGTGTTATATTTTAACATATGGCAAGTATTCAATGATTCTAATTCATCTGGCACAGTTCCTTCACATTGAAACATTATGGAATTGCAAACATTTCCTTTAAAATGTTTGCATGTTAAATATTCCATCCATAAAAACTACTTGAATGGCCACTAACTAAGCAAGTTTTAAACTAAAGATTCCTGCTTAAATTGTTTTGAGATGGAGGAAAGGAAGAAAAAATCCATGTGGGTTGTTGGGTGGGAAGAGTTTGCATCATTTATTCAAACCATTGGTCATTGCTTCCCTTTTTAAGGCCATGTAAGAAATATGTATTAATAATTAAACTTCAAATGTGGCTTCCTCTGACAGTGTTACAATATTGCTGGGCCACTGAGTAGTTGGACCTGGGTTCACTTCTGTTATTTCCACATGTTAAATCTCTTGATCTCCATTGTCCTTTGTGGAAATGCTTATACTTGGGAGTGGGGGAAGAAAAAGTTCTTCCCCACAAATAATACAAATTTCACAGGATTATGCTAGGAACTGTGTTTGTGCCACGTTACTATTTGCAAAATTGGTGTTGTCAAAACTTTTTCAGAGAATAGTTTCACCTAGCTGTATGAGTAACTCTAGTAAACTAATGTTTTCAGTGTTTTTTCTCTGCTGAGTAAGCTGCCACCATTTTGGGGGTGGGGGGTTGGGGCCAGCAATTGGCTATTAACCCTGAGTTAGGGAAGAAAAACAGGATTCCTGTTTCTGATTGTCCCGCATCCCCATTTCTGGAAAAAGGACATCTGGTGCAGTTAGGCTGGGGTTCAGCTGTAGTGTCTTGTGGTAAAATAGCCTGCTGACATTTGCTGTCAATGGCCACTTGTGTAAGGTAGCAGAAAGCAACTGTAACTTGGCAATCATTCAATACCTATTGAGGATAAAAACACAAACCCCCAACTTGTAATAGCTCAAGCAATGGGCTTAATTGGAAAAAGTTAAAATTGGTGATTAGCATTACCCAAAATTCCTGTGCCAAGAGGAGAGATGCTGCAACCAATCTATGGACTTGTGGAGAAGGAAACATTAGCCAGAATTCCTGTTCCCGATAGCTATCCTATGAGGATGTGAGCAGAATGGGTCGGTCTTCTCTTACACACGCCTGCCCACCCATGGCACCATACTCCAACATCAGTGCCCAAGAGGAGGGCAGAATTGAAAATGGTTTTTTTTGAAGGGGGAAAAGAAAAGTCAATTAAAGATTTTATTGGACATTGTACAAGTTAAAGGAAAACTAGTGACTTTTGTTACTGAATTGAACAGCTACAACATTTCCATGTCATCAATGATTTCCACAATCAACACACTTCAGGGAGGACAGGGAGCCTTGCTTATTACTTCAGCTTAATTGTGAACTTTTTAGTTGTCTACCCAACAACTACTGAGGCGTAGCTCTAAACCACACAGGAAACTGAAAATAGTTCTGCTTTGAGAAAAATTTTGTATACGGTCGGTGATATTGTTGTGTTTAGGAAGCTGGCCATGTGGACAATTGAAGGCTGTTCTCAAGCTTGAATCATTCATTTTTATAACCCATATGAATTACCTCCATGGTGGCACTATTGGCGGGGGGGGGGTGGTGATTTAAAATATTGGGTTGCACACTTTTCACACTATCCTTACCTACATTGATGTAACCATGATCAATTGCATCTTTGAAAGTGCTTATTAAGTATCACTATATACAGTGGATGAAATGTTAATTGCATATTCAAATATAAAATATTGTCAATGTTATGAAAAATCTCCATGTAATGCCAGGCTTTATTGTGTGGACCTCTGCAATGGTAAACTGAAGAACTTCCACCATTATACCTTTGCAGCCCAAGGCCCAGTGGAGTCATATTTTTATTTATTTAGTTTTTGATTATAGCCCTGAACTCTCATCATTCTCCAATTTCTCTCCGATCTCCCCTCATGCCCCATCTTGTCCATGAGACCCACTTCCTGCTCCCTCAACCCTATTCCCACCAAAGTGCTGACCACCCAACTTCCTTTTCTGGCTCCCATGTTAGCTGACATTGTTGAAGGTTCTCTCTCCTTGGGTACTGTCCCCCCTCTCCCTCAAATCTGCCGTCATCACCCTTCTCAAAACCAACCCTTGACCCTTCTGTCCTTGCAAACTACCACCCCATCTCCAACCTCCCTTTCCTCAAGTCCTTGAACATGTCGCCTCCCAAATCCGTGCCATCTTTCCCGCAACTGTTTGCCGCCAATCGGGTTCCTGCCACAGCACTGAAACAGCTCATCAAAGTCACATTACATCCTTTGTGACTGGCAAAAGTAAACTCTCCTTGTCCTTCTTGACGTGTCTGCAGCCTTTGACACGGTTGCCCACTCCTATCCTTCTCGAACGCTTCCACCGTCGTCCAGTTGGGTGGGATTGCACTCGCCTGGTTACATTCTTATCTAATCGTAGCCAGAGAATCACCTGCAATGGCTTCTCTTCCCGCTCCCGTATTACTACCTCTGGTGTCCCGCAAGGATTTATCCTTGGCCCCCTTCTATTCTCATCTACATGCTGCCCCTTTTGCGATGTCATCCGAAAACACAGCGTCAGTTTCCACATATATGCTGACGACACCCAGCTCTACCTCACCACTTCGTTTGACCTCTCCACGGTTTCTAAATTGTCAGACTACATGTCTGACATCCAGTTTTGGATGAGTGAAAATTTTCTCCAATTAAATATTGGCAAGACTGAAGCCATTGTTTATGGTCCCCGTCACAAACTCTGTTCCCTAGCCACTGACTCCATCCCTCTCTAACATTTGTCTGAGGCTGAACCAGACTGTTTGCAAACTTGGTGCCATATTTGACCCGGAAATGAGCTGCTGACCACACAGCCGTGGCATTAGTAAGACTGCCTATTTCCACCTCTAATAATCACCCGTCTCCACCCTTGCCTCAGCTCATTTGCTGCTGAAACCCTCATCCATGCCGTTGTTACCTCTAGACTTGACTCTTCCACTGGCCCCCCACGTTCTACCCTATGTAAACTAGATCATCCAAAACGCAGCTGCCCATGTTCTAACTGGCACCAAGTCCTGTTCACCCATCACCTGTGCTCCCTGACTTGCATTGGCTCCCGGTTAAACAATGCCTCAAATTCAAAATTCTTACCCTTGTTTTCAAATCCCTCCATGGCCTTGCCCCTCATCTCCTCCAGCCCCACAATTCTCCCCTGTGCTATATCTGTGCTCTAATTCTGCCCTCTTGAGCATCCCTGATTATAATCGCTCAACCATTGGTGGCTGTGCTTTCTGTTGCCTAGGCCCAAAGCTCTGGAATTCCCTGCCTAAATCTCCGCCTCTACCTTTTTTCTCCTTTTTTAAGACACTCCTTAAAACCTCTTTGACCAAGCTTTTGGTAGTCTCCCCTAATTTCTCCTCGTATAGCTCGGTGTCAAATTTTTTGTCTTGTAATACTCCTGTGAAGTGCCTTGGGGCATTTTACTACATTAAAGGCACTATATAAATAAGTTGTTTGAGATGTCTCTGGAATTTTGTGCTTTGTTATATTGTTTTAAGGCCAATTATTTTAATAAATAGTGGTTTGAGGTAATTTTTAAATAAATTATCACAAACCGTTGCGTTACTATTTGTAGTTTTTAAATTTTCGTTCTGCTTCACCATTCTTCAGTCTCTTGTCATAGTACATTCTTTCCGAACTGAATCATTCTCTGGTGCTTTGCTGCTCGAGCCAGCTATTAGGAGGTTCATGTCTTGGGTGGCAGGGGTGCGGGCAATAGAAATTGGATTGTTCTCCTTGTATCAGAGAAGGTTAAAGGGAGATTTAATAGAAGTGTTCAAAATCATGAGGTGTTTAGATAAAGGAGGAGAAAATGGCAGGTGAGCTGGTATCCAGAGGACATAGAATTAAGATAATTGGCAAAAGAACCAGAGGGGAGATGAGACTTTTTTTTATGCTGTGCATTATTATTTGGAATGCACTGTCTGAAATGGTGGAAGCAGATTCAGTAGTAATTTTCAGAAGGGAACTGGATCTATGCATTAAAGAAACATTTGCAGGGCTGTAGGGAATGGGACTAATTGGATGATGGGCTGAATGGTGGCCTGTAAAATTTTAATGGGTCACATTTCATAAGGTAGGTTGAGATAAAGAAAGTCCTTCAGTTCATATTGCTCATTTCTAGAATAACTACCCTACTATCTTCCCATTGCAACAGAGGTGCTTCTTATAAAAGCAAAATACTGCGAATGCTGGAAATCTGAAATAAAACAGAAAATGCTGGAAATAACAGCTCAGGCAGCATCTGTGGAGAGAGAAACGGTCAATGTTTCAGGTCGATGACCTTTTGTGAGAACTAGAAAAAGTTAGAGATGTATCAGAATTTAATCAAGGGTGGGGGGAGGGGAGGCGAGGGACGAACAAAAAGGAAGATCTGACTGGGTGGAAGGCAGGAGTGATTAAATGACATAAGGTATGATTGTACAAAGCAAAGGGACATGGTAATGGGACAAGTAAAGAAACAAAAGATGGTGTAAATGGATATTGCAGAATTATCAACAGCTGCCACAGGTGTTTCTTAAATGAGTAAGATCATGGCCTCGCCCATTCTTCCTGCCAACCCTTTCTAGCTGTGGCTCACCCTCTAATACTTCCTGGCATCTCCTAAAGTTGCCTTTCACAACCCTGAACCTTTGCCTCCTGCCCTGGCAGATCTGAAAGTATTTTCAGGTTTATTTTGTTCTGTGAAATATTATAAACCACTAAGGTTTTCTCTCTGCTGTTTCTTTTCCACCCTGTGTGCTCAAGTGGAGGTTGCAAAACCTTTATTTTGCCATTCTATGCTTTTGTTAATAACTCAATAATCCAGGTTATCTAAATATTTGACTAATGGTATGTGTTCCAACTTTGAAATTTACAGGGCATGTTTGCTAATAATTATGCTCATTTGGCTGCCTTTGTTTACATTTTCCCCACAGATTTCATGTTCTGGTTGGAGGCAAATTGTTTTTTCATGAGGCCTTTTTAAAGTATCTCGGTGAGACCAGAAACTACCATGGAATCTTGCTGATAGTCTTAATTGATGCTCTAGAGTTTTTGCCGCATTTATACATGATTTGTTGTTTGAACAGTAATTGGAAAGGAACAGGCTGGATTTCACTCCTAAGAAATGTGTAGGACCGGTTATAACTTTCTACAAGATCATAAATCATGAGGCTTGGGAAAACCTGCCTGCATATGTTGCTTTATTTTTTTGTGAAGCTTTTGACCTAGTACTTTGGTCCTCCCATGAAGAAATTGGAAGTTATGGGTGTAGACAGTCAATCTTGGATTCTGGGATGTGTACTCCAGCTCCCAAGATCCATGTATGATAGATGGACATTATGGAAACCAGTACTCAATGGTGGAGACAAAAGTTGTCGATTGCCATCCATCCCATTAAAAGAACAACTGCAAATGCTGGCTATACATAGGTTTATTGGCATCTGTAAAGAGTAAAAAAATAGGTTAATATTTCAGATGCAAGACCCTCAGAACTGAGAAATACAGTAGGTTATCAATCCCAAAAAGTTCAGTTCTGAAGGTCTATTTGAAAAGTTAATTTGTCTTTTCTCTTTATAAATGCTGACCTGCGTATTTTCTATTTTTATTCATCCATCTGATCCAATGTCGTCTCATTAATGAAGAGAAACAGTCTTAAGTGTCTTTCAGGCATTTTGAAAGCATTCTTTTCTCAGATTTTGTGTTGCCAGACTCGCTTGAGGATTTATGGTGCTGTACTCACCATCTTGAGTAACAGTAACCAGTAGGATAGGATATGGGTTGTACGTATGGCCAAGTACGTTATCAAGGGGCTGATTGGCACTAATAGTTGCCAAGTTTAATCTAAATCGTCTCAACTGCTGAGGGGCAAAGGACACTTGGATATGTCTCATTGTTTGTTTATCAAAGGCCCAATGCAGGTTAAACTTGTGATGAAACATGTCCAGGGAGCTATAGACCAGTCAGCTGATCAGTGGTATGAAAATTAATGGAATCCCTCAAGGAGAAAATAGAGGAACATCTAGAAATGAAAAATATAATAAGCATGGATTTCAAAAGGGAAAGTTTTGCTTGACCAACCTCACTGAATTTTTTGAAGAGGTAAGAGAGAGTAGATAAGGGTAATGCAGTAGATGTAATTTATCTAGATTTTCAAAAGGCCTGATAAGGTACCACAATAGATTAATGAAGGTCTGAGAATGTGATGTCAGGGGAACAAGTAGCAGAATGGCTGGCTAGCTAGCTGGTTTCAAGACAGAAAGCAGAGTGTAGGGGTAAAGGGTAGCTATTCAGAGTGGCAGAAGGTGGGAAGTGGTGTTCCACATGGATCAGTGCTGGGACCACTTGTTCACAATTTATATTAACGGTTTAGACCTTGGAATCAAAAACACAATTTTTGAATTTGTGGACGACACCAAATTGGGGAGGAAAGCCAATACTGAGAAGGACTGCAAGAAATGACGAGACACTAATAAACTTGCAGAATGGGCATATAATTGGCAAATGAAATTCAACACCGATAAATGAGGTATTACATTTTGGTAAGAAAAATAGGGAGGTCAAATATTACTTGTAAAATAAGAATCTAAATGGGGTAGAAGAAATAAAGGATCCAAGAGTACAAATCACAAAGTATTGACACAGGTTAACAAGGCCATAAACCCTAGTGCTTGGTTTGCTTTTTTTATTTCTAGAGGGATAGAATTGAAAAGTAGTGAAGTTATGCTAAACTTATATCCAACCCTCGTTAGACCACAGTGCTATGGGCAATTCTGGTTGCCATATTAAAAGGATATAGAGGCAGTGGAGAGGGTGCAGAAAAGATTTACAAGGGTGATGCCAGAAATGCAAGGGTACACCTATCTGGAAAGGATGAACAGGCTAGGTCTCTCTTCTCTTGAAAAGAGAAGGCCGAGAGGTGACCTAATGGAGGTCTTTAAAAATCATGAACGGTTTAGATAGAGTGGCCCATAATTTCCGATAGGAGGCTTCCTGCGTGCAGACCCATGTATCCCAGAGGCACATGCAGTTCGCAAGTGTCCCTGGGATCACGTGGGCCAGTCCAGCCAATAGTGGAAGGGAATCTCCCTTCATACTTTTTGATAGACCTGTTAAATATATGAATGGAGATCACCCCAAAAACAGTGAAACAAATATTTTTATCACATTTTTAAAATGTTAAAATTACAATAAATTTTTTAAACATTTAATTTTTTGAAATTTTTAAAAACTTTTAAAGTATTAAAATTATAAATGACAGTTTTAAAACTTTTTTCAACTCTTATGCTGGTAAAAGCAGGCCTTACACCTGCTTTTACCAGGTGTAAGATTTCTAAGGGTTTTCTGTGGGCAGAGGTTCTCCAGAAAGCAGAACTATGCGCTTGCGGAGGCCCTTCTCCAGAGCAGGTGTCCAATCTGTCGAGCATTCTTGACGGATCAGAAATACCGGTTTTCAGCGCATGTGCTTCGCATGCCTGAAACCAGCATTTCCGATGTCGCTACGGGCGTGTACACAGCCCGTACACAAACATAGGCATCGGAAAATACAGGCCAGTGTGTTTCCACTTGTGGGGAAGAGCAAAACTCGAGACCATCAATATAAGAGTCACCAAAAAATCAAATGCGGAATTCAGAAGAAACTTCCTTACCCAGAGAGTGGCGAGAATGTGGAACTCGCGACCACATGGAGTGGTTGAAGCAAATAGTATAGATGCATTTAAGGGGTGAGTAGATGAGCATATGAGGGAGAAGGGAATAGAGGGTTATGCTGATAGATTTAGATGAGGAAAGACTGGATGAGGCTCAAGTGGAGCATAAACACCAGCATAGACACGTTGGGCTGAATGGTCTGTTTCTGTGCTGTATATCCTATGTATGAGATTTACAAACTTACTCCACTGTTCAAAACTCCCAGGCATAAAATGGAATGGCTTCCTTCAACCTTTTATAAGAACCAAGAGCAATAAGTGAACTGGAATTATGATAAAAGGGATAGATATAGGGAAGGATATATCTAGCCTACACTGAACTGTGGCTGAGTAATCTGGAGAGGGAGTCAATCACCTGTTGGACCTGTCTATTTGCTCGGGCTCTTGAGGACGTGTATCAAGTAGCTGGTGATGAGCAAGTCTGATTCTTGGCACTGGACTTAAACATCTTGAGCTATAGGGAGCTGGCATGTCACATGGTGCCCTGTATTGATACCTTCTGTCACACTGAAGGCTGGTATCCACCATAAAGCAGTTGATGAAACCCCTCTTGGGACAAGTTCCTGGAAGGCATTACCTAGATGTTGGATGAGGACGCGTGCCTATCTGGGGCTCAATTCATGATTGGGTTGTCGAGTTAAGTTGCTGTTGAAATTCTACACCTCCAACTCAAACACCATTCAATGACATTTAACATTTCTGTGCTGTGGTCAGGAAGATGGTGGCAATGGACTGTTAGATTTTGAGAGTTATGCTGTTCACCATACCTCTACTGATGAGTTCCTGGCATATGCTGTCTACCTAGCAAGAGCTCAAGCCAGTTGCTAATGACCAGTTAGTGACTATCATTCTAGTATAGTGGGGGAGGGGGTGCAGTGGTAAGCAGGATCTGTGGGCTTGAGTTGGCTCCAAGATTGCATGTTTGGGATTGACTCGATTCCAATCTTCAATGTTGATGATCTGATACCTAAAGCAGGCAGCTCCAAGATATAGGACTGACCAGGCAGTGTGGCACATTAATGGGATCTAGAAAGTTACAATTGCCACCAAGTGCTGGGATTTTTCTCACTCCACTCCAAATAACCCTGCAAGCAGGGGAAGTTTACCACTCTGCAGGTATGTTGTATGTTTTTAGCTGGTTAAACTCCAGCAGTATCACTGTGCACACTTGGCTTTTGTCAACCTGTACCTCTGGACTTCAGTAAGTGGGGTGTGTCCCTACAGGGAGTGAGTGTGCGCTCCACATAGGGCAAGTAAGCTTTACCAATGTGTATTTCCTAGTAACGTGGTTTGGAGACTCGACCATGATGGATTTCAACCTGGGTCAGACAAAGCTTTGCGAATGTGTATATATAATTGGACCACAATTTGCATATGCATAATTGTGAAATAGTGATCCTAAAATCCTTATGAAAGCTTCCTATACAAATAGGAAATGGAAAAACTGGAGGGGAGGGTAAATTATACAATGGTGAAAATCAGGTCAGATGACCCAAAAATTGCATACATTGAGGGTGGGTTGCCTGGACATTGGGTATGCTTATGCCCTAAAAAAAATTTTTTTTTTTTTATTTTTTTCATTTAATTGTATGAATAAATAATGGGCACAAAGTTAATATAAAATATCCAATTCAGTCACAGAATACTGTGACTGCACAGAAGGCTGAAATAAATTGCGAGTGAAGGCCCACCTGAACAAAGCAAATTCCAAGAAAGGAATAAAATTCAAGCCTCAGGCTCTTGCATCGGGGCCATAAATTATTGGCAAGATTTTCAACTGGACATGGGCAATTTTGTGTATAGGTTTAAAGATGCTTTTTGTAACTCAAATGTTTATGTTTGTAATATATTTTAGGTGTATATGCTGGTCTAGGTGAGTAAGCAAAATGTCTACTTAAAAAAAAAAAAAAAAAAAAAAAAACTTTTGAGCAATTTGAATGTTGCCAGTAGTTGGTGTTTTTTCACAGTTCTGTTCATTTTCTTTTGGCAAGGCTGCATTTGTTGTCCATCCCTAGTTGCCCTGAGGTGATGGTGGTAGGCTTTCTCCTTGAACCACTGCAGTCCTTGTGGTAATCATGCTACCATATTTAGGGATTTCCAGAATATTGACTTGGGATGTATATTTCCATTCCTTCACCGTCACTAAGTCAAGACAGTGAGACTGATGGGGGTAGCTTGGAGGTGGTGGTGTTCCCACAACCATGCTGCTCTTTTCTTTCTTGGTGATGCATGTTGCGGGGGAAGGGGTTGCTGTCAAAACAACCTGGTGCGTTGCTATAGTGCATCCTGTAGAATGCACGTACTGAAGCCACATCGCTGGTGGCGGAGGGAATGGGTATTTTTAGTTCAGTCAGATGCACCAATAAAGCAAACTGCTCTGTCCTGGGCATTGTCCAACTTGTGTTGCAGCTGCACCCATCCAGGTGAGCGGTGAATATTCCATTACACTCCTGATTTTAGCTTTGTAGGTGGCTGAGAGGATTTGAGAGCTCAGGAGGTGAACCATTCCTCACAGAATGCTGAGCTCTGCCTGCTCTTGAACCATGGTGTTGATGAGGCTGGTCCGATTCAGCATCTGTCCAATGATGACCTCCAGATGCTGATGGTGGAGGACTCTGATTATTGCTGTTAAAGGTCAAGGTGAGATGACTGGGCTTCCTTTCATTGGAGATGGTTACTGCCTTACACAAGTGACAGATAGCATTCGCATCACATTATCGGCCCAAGCTTGCAAGTTGTCCAGATCCTGTTGTATGCCTGGCATAGGCTGCTCCATTATCGGAGGAATTGTGAATGGAGCTGAACGTGAATTAGCAGCGAACAGCTCCACTCCTGACCCAATGACAGGGAAGGTCATTGATAAAGCAGCTAAAGATGGCTGGGCAGAAGATGCTTCCTTAAGTAACTCCTGCAGTGATAATTGGCCTCTGACAACCACAACCATCATCCTTTGCGTTGGGTATGTCTTGTCTGTAGAGAAATGCAGCAGTCAAGTTGCACAGTAAGGTCCACAAACATAAAATGAACAATTGCTTGATAATCTGTATTGGTGGTTTTGGTTCAGGGAGGAATGCTGGTTGAAACACCAGGAGAACACCCCGCTCTTAAGTAGTGCCATGGGATCTTTTTGATCCATCTAAGAACGCAGATGTGAATCTCAGTTCCATGTGTCTTCTAAAAGATGGCATTTCCAACAAAGCAATACACCCTCAGTTCTGCACTGAAGTGTCAGCCTAGATTATGTGCTGAAGTAAAGGAAGGAACCTGAACAAAAATGGAAAAGATGAAAAAATGCACGCGGAGTAACTAAAAAATCTACCCAAATTAATTGCAAAATATTTATAAACTAATGTTAAATGAGATACTAAAAGTAAATCCTTTGAATGTTAAGCCTATTAACCATGTTGGAGCTTTTCACAATAATTACCATTTGAGTAGAGAAATTCTGATGAAAATGAGACCTAAAAAGAGGTATATGGCAAATCAAACAGAATACAGAAAATAGAGCGGGGAAGCAATAAAGATTAGAAAGATTGAGAAGGTAGAGGGTATGAGCAAAGATAGGCTGGTAACATATAGGAAAATGGTAAAAGACTTTATGGAACACAGTGATATCGTTAAATTAGAGATGAATGATCGGAGTGATGATGAGTAATTATCCTCAGTTTTCAGCATGTGAATGAATGGGTTCAAAAGGAGGTGGAAAAAAAAAACTGGTGGAAATTAAAATTCCAAAGGCCCCATGGCATGCATCCTGAAATGTTGAGGGAAGTCAGGAGCTCGGACCACAATCTTTCAAACATCTTTAGATTTGAAAGTTGTGCTGGAGGTTTGCCAATATAACGCCACTGTTCATAAAGGAAGAAAGGGATAAACCAGGTAATTACCGACCACTCGGCCTAACGTCAGCAGTGGGTAAGATTACAGAGACCATAATATGGAATTAAATTAATCCCTACTTAGACATGGGGTAATTAAGAACTGCTAGCATGGATTTGTAAAATACAAGTGGTGTCTGGCAAATTTAATATAGTTCTTTGAGGAAATAAGAGTGTATTGATAAAGGAAATAGTGAATGTTGTGTATATGAATTTTCAAAATGCATTTGATGAGGTGCCACATAGGAGACTTGTTGATACAATTAAGGCATGTGGTATTAAAGGGAATGTGGCAGCATGGATAAAAGGTTAATTAAAGGACAGAAAACAGTTTTTTTTTGCACTGGAGGGATATAAAGTGGTGCAGTCTTGGGGCCATAGCTCTCTAATCTATATTGTATTAAGAAAAAATCTGCGCACACTTTTGGCCTGCAAATTCTGACTTCCTGTTGGAATTTTTTTCACCCTTTTTGTGTTGACTTTTTTTCATTATAGATTCCTACGTCCACATTGATATTGGAAATTATGTAAACTTGTCGCCATACATTTACACGCTTCCATCAGAGGTGGCACTGCCTCCTCAGTAGAGCTACTCCTATGCTCTAACCTGTGCTTCCCAAATTGCTATTTTACTATCTAGCTATAAATATGAAAGTATGTAAAAATAAGGAATGTATGACTTTAAAATAGGAACTGAATTTGTATTATATACAGTGAAAGCTGTCAATTAGGGACATCTAAGGGACTTGCAGCAGGCTTCCTTTTTTAATTTTTGCAGGTGTCCTATTTTCAAAATGGTCATTGTACTGTTTTTTTTTTTTTTTTAAATTGTCCTAACAGTCTTGAAGAATCAGCTGAGATTATGATCACCTAAACCGCTTCAACAATGCTAAGAGCTTGTGATTGGAAGCAGATATAACAAAATTGATGTTGCAAGTACAGTACCTATACAATGGAACCTGTTACTAGCGACATTCTCTGAAGACCGCACGGTGGCATAGTGGTTAGCACTGTTGCCTCACAGCGCCAGGGACCCGGGTTCAAATCCGGCCTCGGGTGACTGTCTGTGTGGAGTTTGCACATTCTCCCCATGTTTGCGTGGGTTTTCTCCGGGTGCTCCGGTTTCCTCCCACAGTCCAAAGATGTGCGGGTTAGGTTGATTGGCCATGATTAAAAATTGGCCCTTAGTGTTAGGGGGGATTAAATACGTGGGGTTACTGGGATAGGGCTTGGGTGGGATGGCTGTCGGTGTAGGGACCGGGTGCTAGGGTTTGGATGATCAGCCATGATCTCGTTGAATGGCGGAGCAGGCTCGAAGGGCCGAATGGCCTACTCCTGCTCCTATCTTCTATGTTTCTATGTAATTGTACCACATGGGGTTGGGTGCTTGTGCATCTTCTGGGTTTGTGTGCGGTCGGGTGCGGTGCATCTTCTACGTCCACGTGGGGTCAGTTGCGTGCACATTTTCTGGCATGTGTTGTCAACAAGGTTGCTTTTGTAATCGGGGACAGTGGCTGTAGGGGTGATTCAAACCCCAGATAATGGTATGGCCAAAAAGAAATCTAGTAATCATAGGTCATAATCTTCAGACTCCGATATAGTGTGTACTTTGAACATTTTAAAGTGTGATGTCAGGCTGTCCCGTCCCACGTTTGAAGTTGTAAAAGGGCTTGGTGCATTGAAGGCTGTCCATAGTTCATAATGCGAGTGTCTGCAGTTTCAAAATGCCACTTGTATAACTTACAATGCAAGTTATTTGGGTGTCTCTAAGTGTCTGTTTCTTGGAGTGTCTGTCTTATACAGGTTTCACTACCTATATTTTATTAAAAACCTTGCATCTGTACATCCTAGAATCATAGAATGTACAGCACAGAAGGAGGTTATTTGGTCCATTGTACCTATGTCGGCTCTTTGAAAGAGCTATTCAATTACTCCCACTCCCCTGCTTTCCCAATTTTTGTCCTGGATTAATGTCTTTAAAAATTTCCCCACCACTGATGCTGGGCTGATTGGCTTATAATTGCTGGGTTTATGCCTCTTTTTAAACAGGGGTGTAACATTTGCAATCCTCCAGTCCAGGATTGGAAGATCGTGGTCAGAGGCTCTGCAATTTCCACCCTTGCTTCCCTCAGTAACCTAGGATGCATCCTATGCAGACCAGGTGACTTTTCTATTTTGAGTGCTGCCAACCTTAAGTGATTTCTCTTTTTTTATCCTATCCAATTTCTCTACTACCTCCCCCTTACTGTAACATTGGCAGCATCCTCTTTTTAGTGAAGTGATGCAAAGTACTCATTTAGTACCTCAGTAATGGCTTCTGCCTCCATAAGATCACTTTTTTAGATCCCTAATCAGCCTTACCCTTTTACTATTTATATGTTTATAAAGAGACTTTTATGTTACCTGCTAATCTATTCTCATGCACTTTTTGCCCTTATTTCCTTTTTTCAGTTCTCCCCTGTACTTTTTATATTCAGCTTGGTTTGCCATGAGAATTTCTACAAAGACTAAGCTAATAGTCGGGCCCAATATTAGTGGCACAGTCTACATGAAATATTACTGGAGTGTAATGAATTATGAACCTGACATTTATAGCGCTTTTTTTTTTCATTTTAATCTCTATCTTTATTCATCCAGGAATCTCTACTACAACTAAAACAACTTGTATTTATATAGGGCCTTTAAAGTAGTAAAACGTCCCAAGGCACTTCACCGGAGCTTTATCAAACAAAACTTGACACCGAAGCACATGAGATATTCGAGATGGTCAAAGGTAGGTTTTAAGGAGCGTCTCTAGCTTTGGATGTCCTTTCTTTTCCCCCTTGTTGGAATGTGTCTAGTTTGTACCTGAACTATCTTCTCTGAAGGCCTCACAATGTACTGTTTTACCTGCCAATCTTTGATTCCAATCCACCTGGGCCAGATCCATTTTCAACGCACTAAAATTAGCCCACCTCCAGTTGAATATTTTCACATTTTGATTTTTTTCTTGTCCTTTTCCATAACTACTTGGTTCAAATATCCCCCCAGCCTCTAATTCCATTTCACCTGACTACACTTGATCTTCACTGTGAAACTTCATGAGAGATTGACTATATAAATAATCTGGATATCGATATGGGAACAGAAAATTCGCAGTGACACACAAATGGCGGCATGAAAAGGACTTGAGCATGTTAAGGGGTAACCTCACAAATGCCTTCAAAATTACAAAGGGTTATGATAAGGTAAACATCGATAGATTTCTTCCACTGTTTAACAAAGTATTGCCGTAAGAATTTCTACAAAGACGAAGCTAATAGTCGGGCCCAATATTAGTGGCACAATCTACATGAAATATTACTGGAGTGTAATAACAGTTTTGTGAAATAACAGAAAATGCTGGAAAAACTCAGCAGGCCAGGCAACATCCGTGGAGAGAGCGAGAGAAAGAGTTAACGTTTCAGGTCTGGGACCTTTCATCAGAACAGGAAAAAGCTGGAGATGTAACATATTAAGCAGGTGCAGAGACGGGTGGGGAACTGAAGGAACAATCTGTGCTTTTGTAAGAGGCAGGAAAGATAAAATGTTGCAAATGGGAATGGCAAAATCATACAGCATGAAAAACGGGCAGGGTTATAGTTTGAAATTGTTGAACTCCATGTTGAGTCCAGAGGGCTATAAAGTGCCTAATCGAAAGATGAGGTGCTGTTCCTCGAGCTTGCGTTGAGCTGCATTGGAACAATGTAATAGGCCAAGAACAGAGAGATCAGAGTGGGAGTGAAGCGGTGAATTAAAGTGACAGGCGACCGGAAGCTCAGGGTCACCCATTCGGACTGAACTGAGGTGTTCCGCAAAGCGGTCACCCAATCTGCGTTTGGTCTCCCCAATGTAGAGATCGCATCGTGAGCAGCGAATACAGTATACTAAATTGCAAGAAGTACAAGTAATTTGCTGTTTCACCTGGAAGGGGTGTTTGGGCCCTGGACAGTGGGAAGGGAGGAGGTAAAAGGGCATGTGTTGCATCTCCTGCGCTTGCACGGGAAGGTGCCGGGGGAAGGGCTGTTAGGGGTGATTGAGGAGTGGACCAGGGTGTCACGGAGGGAGCAGGCCCTTCGGAATGCTGAAAGGGGAGCTGAGGGGAAAGATGCGTTTGGTGGTGGATCATGTTGGAGGTGGCGGAAATGGTGGAGGATGATCCGTTGATTGTGGAGGCTGGTGGGGTGAAAGGTGAGGACAAGGGTTCTGGGAGGGAGGGGAAGGGGTGAGAGCAGAAGTGCGGGAAATGGAACGGACACGGTCAAGGGCCGTGTCAACCACAGTAGAGGGGAATCCTCGATTGAGGAAAAAGGAAGACATGTCGGAAGCACTAGTATGGAAGGTGGCATCGTCAGAACAGACGCGGCGGAGACGGAGAAACTGGGAGAATGGAAGAGTCCTCGCAGGAAGCGGGGTGGGAGGAAGTGTAGTCCAGGTAGCTGTGGGAGTCAGTGGGCTTGTAGTGGATGTTTGTCGAAAGCTGATCGCCAGAAATGGAGACGGAGAAGTCGAGGAAGGGAAGGGAAGAGAAGAGTCGGAGATGGACCATGTGAAGGTGAGGGAAGGGTGGAAATTGGAAGTAAAGTGAATGAACTTATCTAGTTCAGGGAGAGCAGGAAATGGCACCGATACAGTCATTGATGTACTGGAAAAAGAGGTGAGGGAGGGGACCCGAGTAAGACTGGAACAAAATGTTCCACATATCCCATGAAAAGGCAGGCATAGCTAGGGCCCATGCGAGTTTCCCATAGCAACACCTTTTAATTTGGAGGAAGTGAGTGGAGTCGGAGGAGAAGTTGTTCAATGTGAGAATAAGTTCAGCCAGGCGGAGGAGAGTGGTGGAGGATGGGGACTGGTTGAGCTTCTGTTCAAGGAAGAAGCAGAGCGCCCTCATGCTGTCCTGGTGGGGGATGGAGGTGTAGAGGGATTGGACGTCCATAGTGAAAAGTTTTGTGAAACTTGGCCTTGGAAGAGACTAGTGCACTGCCTCACTGCAGCCAACTTTTTACTTATTTTTTGGGATTGAAAAATACCTCATGGACTAGTGTACCTACATTCAATTTTGAATGATTGAAAAGTAGTTGACTATCTTTTTATATCTGTAGATGCATTTGTGTGCATATGTAGAGGAGCTTTGCCTTCCCCCACTTTGCATCAATTGGTGTGGGCAAAATAATTGAGGCTGCCTACTCTTTGTTTAAAAATGCATTCAATTTCACACCCGATAACTGCAGGTTAAAAAATAGACATACAAACATTTTAGGTAGCAATCCTGCTGAAATGGTGATTGAGTATTGTGCAGAACCCACTATTTTCATTTGTATTTGTTCATCTAACTAGGAGTTTTGAAGCATAAAACATGGCAACAAGGGATAAATGAGACACATGAACTGGAGTATCTTTCATAGAAACATAGAAGATAGGAGCAGGAGTAGGCCATCGAGCCTGCTCCGCCATTCAACGAGATCATGGCTGATCATCCAAACCCTAGCACCCAGTCCCTACACCGACAGCCATCCCACACAAGCCCTATCACCGTAACCCCACGTATTTAATCCCCCCTAACACTAAGGGCCAATTTTTTATCATGGCCAATCAACCTAACCCGCACATCTTTGGACTGTGGGAGGAAACCGGAGCACCCGGAGAAAACCCACGCAAACACGGGGAGAATGTGCAAACTCCACAGTCACCCGAGGCCGGATTTGAACCCGGGTCCCTGGCGCTGTGAGGCAACAGTGCTAACCATTGTTATAGTTGGGATAATGTGATAATTTGAGTGTGTTTACTCTAATGCGAAGATGGCTCAGTTGGTAAATTTGCTGTCCAATGTAAAATTGTGCCAAGACAACCAGCAAGGTACCAGGTTCGATTCCTGGTATGCACAGAGTTAGCTGATCTTGGTCTGGCCAGCAGTAGGGGTGCTACAATTGGCCTCAGTGCCCTGGTTATGGAGGGTTAAAATCAACCAAAGTTCCCAGTTCTGATTATGAAGTGCATGTGTATGGACATCAGGTGATTGCGTACACCTGAACTAAGTTGTGATAACCCCCCCCCCCCCCACATTTGAATACACTGCCAATGCTTACTTTCTAGATTCACAATGATTAATGGAGACTTGGATGGGGTACCAGAGGACCGTGAGGAATTGTGATCCAATCTGAGTCAATCGGAGACTAGGAAAATTTTTATATATATATCGCTTTTGATTTTCTAAGTTTGTTCTGGAAGCATATGCTTTTACCACATTGGTTTGCTCCCTTGGCCAATTGAACCACTATTTTAAAATGGTCTTTGTAATATCTATCAAAACCAGGTCCTCCCTGGAAACTACTCCAAAAAAACAGAATTATAATTAATTTGTTGCAGTACCTAAGTCAGGGCTGGGGGAAGTGGAAGTGTAGTTAGTGATTTAACCTGTCAGCCTTGGTTCAGTGAGTAACTCACCTGAGTCAGATCATAAGTTCAAGCTCCACTCCAGAGACTTCCAAGGTCCTATTGGCCCCCTCATCAGGTGGACACAAGATCCCAATGCATTATTCAACAATAACTTAAATTTATATAGCACCTTTAACATAGTAAAATGTTCCAAGGTGCTTCACAAAAGTATTATCAAACAAACTTTGACAGCGAGCCACATGAGGTATTAAGGCGGATGTCCAAAAGTTTGGTCAGAGGTAGGTTTTAAGGAGTGTCTTGAAGGAAAGAGAAGTGGAGGCGGAGAGACTTAGGGAGGGAATTCCAGAGCTTAGGGCCTTGGTAGCTGAAGGCATGCCTGCCAATGGTGCAGCGATTTAAAATCGGGGATGCTCAACAGGCCAGAATTGGAGGAGCACAGATAACTCGGAGGGTTGCGGAGCTGGAGGAGATTGCAGAGATGAGATGGGGTGAGACCATGGAGGGATTTGAAAACAAGGATGAGAATTCTTAAATTGAAGGCATGGATGAGAGTTTAAGCAACAGATGTTCCAGAGATGGAAACGGGCGGTCTTAGTGGTGGTGTGGATATGTGGCCAGAAGCTTGTCTCCAAGGTCAAATATGACACCAAGGTTGCAAATAGTTTGGTTCAACCTCTGTTGCCAGGGAGAGGGATGGTGTTGGAAACTAGGGAATGGAGTTTGTGGTGGGGACTGAAGAAAACAAGTTGGAGGAAATTTTTGCTCATCCAGTATTGGATGTTGGACAAGCAGTCTGATAATTCAGACAGTGGAGGGGTCGAGCGAGGTGGTGGTGGTGGTGGTGAGGTAGAGCTGGGTGTCGTCAGTGTACATGTGGAAACTGACCGTGTGTTTTTGAATGATATTGCTAAGGAGTAGCACTTTTTCACACACAAGGTAGTGGAAATCTGAAGGCTGTGGATGCTGGATCAATTGAAATTTTCAAGACGGATTGATTTTTTTTTGTTTGAGTATCCAAGGATATGGAACAAAGGCATGTAAATAGAATGGAGGTACAGAACAGCCAAAATCTAATTGGTGGAACCGACTCAGCTGAATGGCCTACTCCTGTTCATACGTTTCGCCATAATTAATTAACTAAAGTGCGTTGGGATGTCCTGAGTTTGTGAAAGGCACTTTATAATTGCAGGTTCCTTTTTTTTTCTTTCTATTAATATGGGTACATAAAAGTGATGGCATCATCCTTCTTTTAGACTTTTCCTACCACTTACCTTGAATATATTGTGTAGCAAGCCTCTATACAAAGGACAAAGCATCTTTTTTTTCTTTGTTCCTTTTGCTGCAGAGGAATTTGAAAATGTAAGCAGTATGGTTTTTTTTTTTTTAATGACTTTACCATATCGCCTCCATAGTATCCCACTTCACGTTCTTAACAACTGTTGTGCTGTATATGAATTGTGCCTGTAAACAGCATATTCCCTCCACATAAGCCAGTGATTTTTTTTCAATTGCAAAACATGATAAATTAGCCTCAATACCTGTTGCTGTTTGCAAACTGACAACTGTTGCTGCTCTTCTCCCACCAATGCTTAAAGTACTATTTTATACCTGCTTATAGACGTCCAATGCTCATGTTAATTCAGATGCTCCTGACATCTATTTGAAATATTAAATATTGCAAACTCTGCTGACCTTTCATCCCTCAGTCTTTGTTCTGAAACTGAACCAACTCCGACTCCTTACTATGAAATAGTCATCTACTGATTTTGTATTCAAATTATGAATGTTACTGATCTGACATAATTCCACCATGTCAATGTTGGAACTGAGGGTCAAGTTGGGCAATGAACTAGACACCTGCCAGCGTGAAGGATCCTTTTTATTGGTGGGTTTGAGACTGTTAGCCGGATTATGGAAAAGGTTACTTGCATTATCATTGTTCAAACAATGATTTAGAGAGGGTGATTGGCTAGTGAGAAGATACCAGAGTTCCTACCTTTTCTGTTACAAGGGAACAGAGTCAATGTGCTATTATGACCTAATGCTTCCTTGGTGTTGGAAGGAGCACAGCAGGAGGAGGCCCATTTGTCATAACCTCAGAAAACACTAACTGGAAGTACATTGCAGAGTTTTCTTTATCTGAAGCAATACTGCAGGAAATTAACACTCGACTTGAGTGTTGTCAAGCAAACATCCTATTTATGCATCTAATAATTAATTATATCAGTGTAGGTAAAAATTGTTATTGGAACATCACCATTTCTATAGCGAAAATGTTAAATTAGTTTCATATGCATTGGCATGCAGTTTTAAAACTACCACTACTCCGCTTGTGTATAAATGGAAAGTAGTTTGTAAATATATTGCTTCATATTGTTTATAAGTTAGTGATTTCACAAGAACATATTTTGCTTATATATCACCTATTAAGTTGTTTGAGAGTTTAAAGTTATTATAAGTTTATGCTTTCAATATCCCCGTAACGTTTTACATTGATCGAAGAAAAAAACTGCTCCTTAAACTAAGAAGTGAATGACTAGCGGTTACGACTATTTTATATTGCGCACACTTGGAAATGGCTGACCTAAAGCGTACCATGCACCTGCTGTACAAAAGGTTATTGCACCTTGTGACTCGTTAACTTACGTCAAAAAGCTGAATTTGAAACCGATTCTCCGTCGGCTATTGCAGGACTGTCCATGGAAGAAGGCAAAAGCAGATGGCGAAAATATGCAGTCTGTACTTATTAAATGGCAAACTTCGCCTGATGCAATTTAGATCATGCACACTTAATATATAGTTTAAAAATCTAACACTTTAATGTGCTGCCGGTACAACACAAAGCTGTGCCTGGCTCAGACTGCACGCGGGGGAGACGAGTCCATTTTATTGTTCACTTGCGTCATTCAGGAGCCGAGACAAACAATGATAATTGCACAACACAATGGGGAGCGGTTTCAAATTAAATTGATTTTTAAAGCATTACGCGCAGCCATAAAAGCTTGGCTCAGTTACAATATGTATATAATTTTCCACGTAAGAAGGGGTGGATAGTGGTTGGTTGAGTGATTGGTCTAAGGGGGCTCTGCCTGCACCTCACACTTCAGGATCCCCTCACACTCTCATCTACGTAACATAACGGCGATGGCAGAATCCGGGCCTTTGTACGTGTAAACATACGTCAAGGCCGATTGGCTCCGATCCATCAGAGGCTCGCGTCAACCCAACCTTCACATTACTAACCGCTCATCCCATTGGTAAACGTCAAAGAAGACAACATTTCCTTTTTATTCCCCCTTTCCTGCATTGTAAAACCGAAAGATAAAAAAAAATCTATAAGTCTCGCGCCGGAAAGGAAAACAAGCGAAAGCACTTTGCGCGATCGGCGGACGAGCCGCGCCGTTAAAAGTCGGAATCGTGACGTTTGAAAATTTTGCTCTTTCGGCCCCTTCCTTGCGTTCGTGGCCGCGTGCTTGGGTGGGGGAGGTGGACATCCAATCCGGAGACGGCATAGAAATATGCAAATGAGATTCGTTGCCGTGAGTTATTGAGCACGTGAACGGGGAGCCGGGTGCGCGCACGCACAGTGGAGTGCGTTGCGGGGGGAGAGGAGGAGGAAAGCCGCGAGAACGCGCGGGGGAAGCCGGGGCTCCAACTTCTGGTGAGAGAGAAATAACACAAAGGAGTGAGTGAGTGAGGACAGGCGGCGAGCGAGAAGATTATCACAACTATAAAACACCAGTGAAGCGCCGCTGGGGAAAAGTATAATAAACCGTTTTAAAAAAAAAATAAAGATAGAACAGAATTTTAATTCACGAAATTTAAAACGCACAAGAGCGAAAGAAGAGTGAGGAAAAAAATCAATTTAATTAAAAAAAGGAACACCAACAAAGTAAGTACGGAGAGAAAGTGTGTGAGAGTCGGCGTTTGGGTCGAGTTGGAGGAAATTTGACTGTAAATAAACATGAAAGGACTGGGAGGAGGAGGTGGGGGCAGGCGGTCAGCGATTGCTAACTACCACTACTAGAGAGAGTGCGTTGCCGCTGGCAAAAGCAGCCATTAACATTTCATTAATAGAGTAGCGCTGTCCTCATCACAGCCAGCAGTGAGTTTACTGTCTCTCTCGTAATAAATGAGTGTCGGCGCCCTGTCCTGTATTTTGTGTGCTATGATTGTGGGTTTCGTCTAAGTTTCTCCTCTCTCTCTGTCTCTCGCTGTGTATCTGTGTGTGGTTTGGGTACTTGGTGGTTCCCTGAGGTCATTGGCGTGGACTCGAATGGTTTGAACTAGTTTCTCACACACGCACCGCGGCGGCTGCCGCCGCTCTGAGGGTCAGGGGGAGGGAATGGGCAAGGAGAGGGGTCCAAGGGGCAGAGATAAAGGGGCTAAGGAGAGATGCGATAAGGAGGGAAGAGGCTTTAAAAAAACAAATTCTTACTCCTTTTGAGGGGCGAACTGTTCAACTTCAAGCTCAAACGGCGTGTTTAATGTTTCCGTTACTGTTTCCTTTGCCAGTCGTATTTCGGTAACAGCCACCAAAAGACAGAGATTAAAAACGCGCTTCTCTTTGTGGTCGGTTTCAGTCCTGCTTAGTTGTCGCTCTCTTTTGGTCCAGCCGGTGATTTTAATCTCTCCTTTTGATATAGGGAAAAGCGTGGTCTGAAAGGACCTCGGGTCTTTCGCAACAGAATCGAGTGTATTGTCGGTGAGCTGGGCTTTTAGTCACTTTGCGTTTCTGTAAAGCCCAAACCAGACGTGAAACTGCAGATCGACTTTTTTCATTCATTCATTTGCACCGTCTTCTTCAAAATAAGCCGATTGTTTCTTTAAAAAAATCTTAAGTGTGCGCGCGTGTGTTTGTGTATATTTCAAAACTGAGTTCAGGAGAGGACTGAAAACACGTGCATTTGTGAAAGTGTAAGGAGAAAAAAACCCAAGGTGAAGGGGGCATTGGAGAATGTTAAGGGGAGGGGAAGATCCCACACGGCACTCGAGCACTCGCACAACATTTCACCACCAACCACCATCATCAAGGCTTAATCATCCATGTTTGTCGTTGTCTTCGGCGGCAAGGACACACATTCACACATTGTAAACCTCTTTGTTCGAGGGGGTGGGGGGGGGGAAACATGCGCACACACTTTTAAAATAAAAAAAACTTACAGGTCAGCCTTCAGATTTCTGTTACCCACTGTATGTTCTGTGAATTTTCAAACTATTTCCACACGTTTCTCAGTAAACTAACTTTTTTCCCATGAGGAGAACAGGAGCTCTCCATTCGTTTGTTTGGTCAGCGTTTTCTCTCTGGACAGGCTGTACACAAAGAATCGCTCTTAACCTAAGATGGCAGCTTAATTTGGCTCCGGTCATTGACAGTAATTATAAGAAAGACTCAAGCTATCCCGTCCTCTGGTTACGCCAAGTTTTTTTCTCTTCTGTTGTCTTAAGGAGTGAATCTGGATTGGTAGTTTTTTTGGGGGGGGGATTAAAATCGCTTTTCCCATAGTGGTGTAATGGTCATTGCAAATTAGATTTTTAAAAAACATAACCGTCTGTTTTGAAAAAGTGGCTTTAAGTGCACTGGAAATAAGCTGTTAGCATGTTGAATGAGTGAGATTCGGAGAAATCTACCTGCCCTACAACGAGCTACCATGCAGGGCTGTAGGGGTGTCGCTTCCAGCTATGGAGGTGGAATACAGTATAGTGTAATATACCAGATGTATTTATGAAATCGAGGTGCAAATCGACTCTTAATCCTAATATTAGGTTAGGTATAGTTAACCAAGTAGAATTTGTTATCTGACGACTAGATAGATGCATAGCACTGATGGCTGTAAAGAAATGAGTAGTGTGAGCAGCCATTTAAGTTTTAAAAGGGGTCGACCTTCAATCTTTTGTTAGCGATATGGTATGTTTGTACTTTTCTTTATATGCAGTCGTATTTTTTTTAGAAAAAAACCTTTTACAATAGTTTAAATAACAATTCTGATTATTACATTTGAAAAGATTTCTTGCTCATCACTCCTGTCAGATGTCCTAAATTTGTAATATGCAAATAGTATTTAGTGATGCATGTATACATTTGTATATTGGTAAAGATTCATATTAGAAATTACATTAAGTAATCTGTGATTCTCTAAGATTGTCAGATCAATTACAGATATGGAAAATAGCTGTATGAATCTGAGTAGATCATGGTGCTTACTTTGGTGCTTGAGTAGCTTATTTTGTATTCTAAGTCATCAACCTTGAATATTAACTTTTATAAAATAGCTTGTAGAGCTTTAAATTAGCACTACTCCACAGATCAGCACAGGGATGCTTAGTTACGAGCAAGTGACATTGGGAGTGTAACTGGTCCAATGGAGCAGTGAATGCATTCTAATGACAGCACAGTTCACCTCCCTACTCTGCTTCCACACACTGGGAGCTAGCTTCTTGTCCAAGCTTTTTACAAGTGTCCTTCATCAAAGTGTATGCAAGGTTACATTGTGAACTGTGTTGGCAATTTACATTAGACTTGTAATTTCAGTCATCTGCTAGTGTGGTCTTGTGGTTTGGAAGTCTTAAGTTGCATAAAGCCAAAAAAAAGTACTTATCTGAGATGATGAATGTAGATACAAAATAGCATGTCCAGTTGCCATACGAACCTTTATAAAAAAAAAAAAAAAAAATTAACTTCTGAGATGAACATCTCCAGGAAACACTGGATGATGTAGGATATGACACCTGTTTTACCTATCCAGACAGCGATCGGAGATTAATATTTTTTGTTAGGTATCAAATGTAATTGCTGTCGAACTGTGCACCCCTACAAGAGCTTTTGGATATACATTTTGTGCAGGATTTTAGTTTGTGCAGATTTATTGGAATCCAAGGTACAGAAGTCAAATTGAATAACTTCTTGTCCTAAAATGAACATAAAATAGGCGCCTCATGCTATTTCCACTGATGTTGTGAACATTCAAACTGAGGCTGAGAAATGTAAGCGATGCACAAAACTTGGTTCTACAGATGTATTAAAGATTTGTTTTATATAGTTAATGATGGATTATATTTGGGTCCGTTTTGATTACTTGGATTATATGTGACATTTTTGTTAACATGTTTATGGCATGCAAGGTATTGATGCCTTGTTCAATCTGCGTCACCTCCACAGCACCAGTACTACCAAAAGAAACATTGAATTTCATGCGCATATGTGTAATTAAGTGAAATCGTACTGATATTTCATACTGGATGGCCCACGACAATCATTTCTACCCCCTCTTTTCCCCCCCCCCCCCACCCCGCAAAAAAAAAACCTCTTCTGTGCTGAAGGTGTTGGAACATAGGAACAGGACTAGGCCATTCAGTCCCCTCTCCACCATTCAATTAGATCAAGGCTGATCTGTACCTCAACTCTCTTTCCCTGCATAGATGCCGTTAAGGGGAAGCTAAATAAGTAAATGAGGAAGAAAGGAATAGAAAGATATGCTGATAGGATTAGATGAAGTAGGGTGGGAGGAGGCTCGTATGGAGCAGAAATATTGGCATAGACCAGTTGGGCCGAATGGTCTGTTTCTATGCTGTAAATTCTATGTAAAAATGACTTACTAAAAACTGAAGTGTATATAAAGCTGCTATATGACTAGATATTCAGATTTAAGGTTTTATTTTCTTGAAGTAAAAAAAGTTATTAAATATAAGGAAAGTAATTTAGTGCAAACTGCACTGATTATCTTGATGGGTGTTTTTTCTTTAACATTAAATATGTAAATCAGTTATACTGACTTACAGAATTCAAGTGCAAAACTCTTAGGGTTCTTAACTTTATTGGCAAAACATTATATTAAGTAATGATACTTGATGGAGTAGGTTCTCAATTGTCTTTGTGAACAATAAGTTTTGAGATTTACTGTGAAATAATATTATCTGTTGTACTGTGGATTCTAAAATGGGTAAAAGTAGGAAAAAAGGTTAAGGAATTAGTAGATGACCTCCAAATCTGATCTATTGAAATTATCAGTTTATAAATCAGAGATAACTAGGTGTCCACTAACTTTAATTTCTTCCATGAACCTTCAGATTGACAACTTATTTTTGAACTTTTAAGTAACTAAAGATTATGTGCATCCTTCATGCAAAAAAATAAGGTGCACACTGATTCTGCCCCTCCCTAATTCTACTTTATAATCAAGAATTTAGAGAAGCTTAATGAAATGAATGAGGTAAAGTGTTTGTCACAAGGATTAACTTATATTTTGCTTTGAAAAAAAAAAAAAATTAAAACGCTTTCTTATTTGTGGAAATATAATTGTGGTCTTCTGGTATTTAGTAGATAGGATGCTATATGTTTGATTTCAGTTAAAACGTATTTAGTATAGTTGAAAATAGAGGATTCCCAACTGATTTTCTCTCTTAATTCTTGTGATATGTGTAGCAATGGCCTTTTCTGTTGCACCACAATTAAGCAGAGCAGCACTAAAACTTTTAATGGAACACCCGAATAATGTTGCAAACCATTGGAATGGGCTGTGTATCTTCTAAATGAAGACCAGTTAGAGCAACAGGAGTATATATTCCAAATTTAGAATGTTAAATTGTGTAATATTCAGCACTCATTTCGATGGCTATCAAAGGGTTCCTTAAATTTGGTCTTGTAGTTTGCTTTATCGTGCATGTAGTATTTTAAAATAAAAACTCAAAATTTCAGAAATTTGAGACAATGTAACAAGTACGAAGATAGGCTATCTACTTTTATTGCCAAAAGCTGTGGTGCTTTCCCACCTCCCTCTTTGTTTACCCTGACTTTGCTGCCTTTGACACAGTTGACCACACTATCCTCCTCCAATGCCTCTCCTCCAGTTTCCTGGCCTTACAATGTTAACTCTGAAGTTCCCCAAGGATATATCTTTTGCGGGCATGGGGTCAGCTTTTACATGTATGCTGATGACATCCAGTTTAACCTCGCTGCTTCCAGTCTTGACTCCTCAACCAGCGCTGTGCTGTCTGACTGCTTGGTCAACATCAAGACCTAGATATGGAAGAATTTTGTTCATCTCTTTCATCAGCGTCACCACTGAAGCCATCTTGCTCCACACCCAGCTAAAACTGAGTGCCGTAGCACCCAACTCGTTCCCTCTTTTTGGCCAGTCCCTCAGATTAAACCTGGCTGCACAGCCTCGGCGTCCTGTTAACTTTGAGCTGAGCATCAAACACCTCCAAGGCCACTCCCTCATCCCCACTGCTGTTGAATTGCTTATATACAGCGTTATTACCGCCTAATTTTATTACTCCAGTGTGCTTTTGCCAGTTACCTGAGTTCTGCCCTGCATAAATTGCAACTCGTCCAAAAACTTTGTCTCCTGGATCTCATTCCACATTAAGTTCTGGTCCCTATTACTCCTGTGCTGGCCAAACTTTACTGGATCCCTATCAGTCTACTCGTCAATTTTAATACCCTTGTTCTCATTTACTAATTCTCCCATCGCCTTATCCCTTCCTACCTCACATCTTCATTCATCCCCGTGTTTCTGTTCCAATTCCTTTATGCACCCCATCTCATTTTGCTCTACTTTTTGCTGCAGAACTTTTGACTTTCAGCTCTGCACTTTGAGGAATTTAGGGAATGTTTCAAACGGGATCTCTTTCTCCCATTCCTCAAAAGCATTCTCAAAACCCATCTCTTTGCTCTTGATCACTACCCTTAATCCTTTTTCTTGGTTCTGTTTTTTTGTTTCTGTGAAGCACTTTGGGACATTCTAGTGCATTAAAGGTGCTATATAAGTGTAAGTGATCGTTAGTAATTTAAAAAGGAATTCTGTTCAGGATTATACTAGAGATAAGTATATGATTGATTATGTGGATGATAAAGCTGTAAGGAAGTGTGTGATGCATGCTTTTTTGAAATTGCAACTGTACATGTATTGCAACAGTGTTACAACACACTTACATAATCATACTATTAAGTGTAAATGGTATAGTGCATATATGGTACGTAGTGATAGTAAATTAACTTTATTGTGTTGCTTGGGTGGGAATTGAGATACTGTAGAAAATATCTAGACCAATTATGTACTTCCTGAAACATTTTATTTTTGTCCTCCTGAAGGTGTTGATTCCTTGCAGGGATATTGCTCCATGGGTGATGGTTGCCTTCTAATATTCTCCTTGTGTGAACCTTTGACAGTGGCAGGCTATTTGACTGGGGGGGAAGGGAGAGAGGTGGCATTGCAGCCAAGCCCAATCCTGTTCCGACTTGGTGCCCACAAGTATGCTTCCAGCAAGAGTTGCTGGATAATGATCCAGAATAAGAATTTTGGCTTTTCTTTTCCCTTCCTAACTGCAGCCTATCTCTAACCCGGCTGAAATCCGTTAGCTCAACCTACACTGGGCATCTGAACCTGGGCACTTACTGTTTTGGCTGTTAAGCCACTTACATGATTAATTTGCTAAGTTGATGAACTAGTTTAGAAAAATATGACTGTTTTGTGTATCAGCAGTCATGCAGTGCTTACTGGATAATTCCCCCCCCCCCCCCCCCCCCCCCCCCTCCCCAGGCTTCAAGATCTCCAGCAAACCTCAAATGTTCCTGAGCTTTTGCTGTGCATCCATGTAAAAGTGAAATCAAATGTTCTGGACACCGTTGGGAAAACATTAGAGCATTGGATTTTTAGGGTTCAAGGAGCAGTAAAATACTAACATTTTTTGTTTGTAAGCATGGGAAGACAGGGTGTGATGAATATGTTTATCTGGAAAGCTTTAAAGGGAATTTTGTGCTTGAATGTTAACCGAACTCTAGGGCAGAAGCACAGCTTGCAGAAGAATATCTGTTGCAAGAACGAGTAATGTTAAAAGGAGTTATGGTAAATGACAACTTTGCCTATCTTGTAAGTGTTTCTGCCTCATCCACCAGACAGGTTAGTTACTGATTGTGACCAGTACCATGTTTACATTCAGGTATTTGACCTCACTCTGAGTGCTAATCTGCAGCAAACCATGAATTGAATGGCAACAGCATTAATTTAGAGAAAGCGTGCTGTTCACAACATTGCCACTATTTGGAGGAAGATTAACCCCTTTTTCTGGAGTAGGGCAATCCTTTTGGTGAAATGTCATACTCTTTAAGGTTAAAACTTTGAAATTTGCATCTGAGTGTGCATATTGGATTTACTACCCTGAAGGTGGCAGTATAAATGGATACATTGTGCAGATTTTCACAATGCATGTGTGCGTTTTCTGGAATAAAAGGCTCTACAACCCATGCAATATTCTTAGCTCTTTCTTCTCTGTCTTCCCCTTGAAAAAATTCTCTAACTATGTTTTTTTTTCACTTCCAGTTTCCCTTCACTTTCTCCATTCCTCATTCCTCTCCTAAAGGTGTTGAGTTATGCTGGGCTATGATTCTGAGCCCGGATGGCTCCCTCATGTCTTGGGCAAGTTGCTGTTTTTCATGTGAGCCTGGACAGTAAGTGGTGGGCTGGTAGCCCATGGGGACGTTGAAGCTATGCCAGATCCTGTTTGTGCTTGTGCAGTTCCATCAGGGGTCCCTGGATAATGACTTGGAATGGGAACATTGGCCAGTTTTCTTTAGCTAAGGCCAATTGTTGTGCTGCCACTATAGACTTTGAATTGAACTTGGTAAGTATGGTTAAGTACTGCAACATGCATTGTATTTGCTCGCAGCCATCTGGGAAGTTTCAATGCTAAATTTAAATGATAAAAATGAGAGGATATTTTATGGGTAACTGCAATTATGGTAATGAAGTAAGTTATCAGAATTTCTTCTTGCGGCTATTGCACTCCTTATGATCTATTTTTAATATTTCAACTGAAAATTATATTTTCGTGAGAAAAGCAGGTTTGTGGTGCTATTGCAGTGGTATTTTCATTGGTATTTCTCACAGATGTTACATTTGCTTACTCTTGTCTTCTAATGGGAATATGGCAGATTGTACTAGCTCAGTTAAAATGAGAATTTAACTCTAGCATATGGTCAAATAGTACCAGTAATCATGGGATCAGGATTCTGATTCAATCAATTTTCATCAGTTGAAAATCTGAATGTTCCAATTCCTTTCAGATTATTTCAGACCATCAAAGCCTTGCATGCATGTTGGAGAGCTGCAGGTTCCATACAACTTGTATTGAGTACATAACACTTCTCCACTGTCTGGTACTTAGTACAAATTTATTTTGTATAATGTCTGAACAGTAAAAATTAGTTTATAAAGTTTTTTTCTATTTACGAGAGGATTTTTACGGCTAGCTGTACGATTATGGTAATGATGTAATGTAAGTTACAAGCAGAATTTCTTGAGACTGTTGGATTCCACTGAGTAGCCATTGATTGCTGTGTTAAGATAATTAGCTATTACACTAGCTAAAATTACATTGAAATCTAAGACTTCTGAATACATTTTTTTTAATGAGTACATAATAACTATTGGCATGGGGGAAGACTGGGGGGGTGATGGACCTTCCCTGTTTAACCATTAGTCGCCAAGTCAACGGAGACATTCAAGCCTGGAGACAGTGCAGAGGCGAACCGCAAGACTGATCTTTGATATCAGGATTGAACAACAATGAGGAAATACTAGAAAACTTTGGCTCTTCATCCTTCAAAGGAGGCAACTGAAAGGACTTCACAAATATACAAGATAGTAAACGATATTACAAATCTGTAGTACAACTTCAAGGTAAACCACGACAGTGGGAAAGGAAGCACGGGTTCAAACTGGTGAAATTTAGGACTGATGTAACGAAGTTCTTCATGCAACAAGCACTCAAGGTTTGGAGTGGACTTTTCAGTAGGAAAATGAAGGCAAAAAGTTTAGAATCATTGAATCCTGTAGCAGGGAAGAACAGTAGGCTTTTCTAGATTGCTAAGCTAAGGTGGGCTGGACTGATACCTGGGATGGCAGGAATGGCGTATGAAGAGAGATTGGGTCGATTAGGCTTATATTCGCTAGAGTAGAAGAATGAGAGGGGATCTCATTGAAACTTATAAAATTCTAACAGGAGTAGACAGACTAGATGCAGGAAGGATGTTCCCAATGACAGGGGCGTCCAGAACCAGGGGTCACAGTTAAGGATAAGGGGTAAGCCATTTAGGACTGAGATGAGGAATTTCTTCACCCAGAGAGTGGTGAACCTGTGGAATTCTCTACCACAGAAGGCAGTTGAGGCCAACTTTTTAAATATATTCAAGAAGGAGTTAGATATATTTCTTAAGGCTAAAGGGGTATGGTGAGAAAGCAGGGACAGGATACTGAATTTGGATGATCAGCCATGATCTCATTAAATGGTGGAACAGGCTCGAGGGGCCGAATGGCCTACTCCTGCTCCTATCTTCTATATTTTTATGGACGTCCTCATTCATCTAGTGATCTTCTGTTTACAAAACAGTTTTTTAAACTTTTCCTATGTTTTTAACTAGAAGTAGCAAACTTTGACTTGTTAAAAGGTGCTTATAAGCTCCAGCAATCAGTAAAAAAAAAAAAATCCACTCACTTTAAAATGTTTTTTCCTTTCTGTGTAGATAAAATCAAAAATTAGTGCTTGACTTAGATGTTGGAGTCTGTATTTCATTTTAATTATCATTCATTTTCCTCCCATTATCTTTCCTCTCCCAAAGGTGGTGACTCAAGCTGGAGTATGAATTCTGGCTGTCCTCCTGTGACTGGTAGAATTACCACAATCTCTCTCTACTATTTTCAACCTCTGAAGGCAGTGAGTCATACTGGGGCATGATTCCACTGACCTTTGATTGCTGTCCAGTACCTTGCATAAGTGGTGATGGTTCATGTGTGAGCTTATTGAACACTGGCTATTCAACCATCAGGCAGCACTATAGCTAGGTCTGTTCCTGTCTTTGCCTGCAGCACTATAGCTAGGTCTGTTCCTGTCTTTGCCTGCAGCACTATAGCTAGGTCTGTTCCTGTCTTTGCCTGCAGCACTATAGCTAGGTCTGTTCCTGTCTTTGCTTGAAGTTCACACATGATCTTGCCTGCACAATAGCTAGATAGTGATCAGAATTGGTAACTCTCTGGCTGACTTTTTCCCCTTCCTTTTTCCCCCTTTTATGTACAGGTGCTCTAAGGCCAATAGTGTTCTAGTGCATCCACGCCCGAGTATCCGCTAACAGTGCAGACCCGGGCTGGACCCTGGAATCTTTTAAGCAACATAGAGGTTGAGAGTTCAAATCTCACTGGCAAATTGAAGAACTGAATTTAATAAAATGGTAATTTGTGGCCTGGTTCACTAATGCCCGTCAGGGTAGGGACACTTAAATGCTCTCTGAAATGGTATAACAAGCCACTCGATGTCAAAGGAAAAAAAACACATGATGGCTCTGCAATAACTTTTTCACAGTAACTAGGGATGACCAATAAATGTTGCCTTGCCAGTGTCATACAAATCCCAGGAACAAAATTTTAAAAGATGTCTGTATGGCTGAGTTCCATTTGAGCAGTGAATTTACCTTCATGGAGCACAGAATGTACTCTGGGTGGGGGATTTCAATGTCCATCACCAAGAGTGGCTTAGTAGCACCACTACTGATGGAGCTGGCCGAGTCCTGAAGGACATCGCTGCCAGACTGGGCTTGCGGCAGTTGGTGAGAGAAACAATATGAGGGAAAAACCTACTTGACCTCGTTCTCACCAAGCTACCTGTTGCAGATGCTTCTCTCCATGACAGTATTGGTAGGAGTGACCACCACACAGTCCTTGTGGAGATGAAGTCCCGTCTTCACCCCCTTCATTGTGTTATGTGGCACTTCTGAATCTATCCTATTTAGGACAGTAGAACAGATCGAGCAGCTCAAAACTGGGCATGCATGAGGCGCTGTAGGCCATCAGCAGCAGCAGAATTGTATTCCACCACAATCTGTAACCTCACGATCCACATACCTCTCACTCTACCATTACTATCAAGCCAGGGGACCAACCCTAGTTCAATGAGGAACGCAGGAGTAGCACCAGACGTACCTAAAAATGAGGTGCCAACCTGGTGAAGCTGCAACACAGGACTACATGCATGCTAAACAAATGAAGTAGTGTGCTATAGACAGAGCTAAGCGATCTCACAACCAATGGATCACATCAAAGCTCTGCAGTCATGTCACATCTAGTTGTGAATGGCAGTGGACAATTAAACAACTAACAGGAGGAGATGGCTGCATGAACATCCCCATCCTCAATGATGGCGGAGCCCAGCATGCCAGTGCAAAAGACAAGGCTGAAGCGTTTGCAACCATCTCTGCCTCTTCCTGAGGTCCCCACCATCACAGAAGCCAGTCTTCAGCCAATTTGATTCACTCCACGTGATAATCAAGAAATGGCTGAGTGCGCTGGATACAGTAAATGCTATGGGCCCCAACATCCCAGCTGTAGTGCTGAAGACTTGCACTCCAGAACTAGCCGCACCTCTAGCCAAGCTGTTCCAGTACAGCTACAATACTGGCATCTACCAGACAAAGTGGAAAATTGCCCAGTTATGTCCTGTCCACAAAAAGCAGGACAAATCCAATCTGGCCAATTACCACCGTCAGCCTACTCTCAATGATCAGCAAAGTGATGGAAGGTGTCGTCGACACCTTCCATCAAGCGACACTTACCAATAACCTGCTCACTGATGCTCAGTTTGGCTTCCGCCAGGACCACTCTGCTCCGGACCTCATTACAGCCTTGGTCCAAACATGGGAAAAGATCTGAATTCCAGAGGTGAAGAGAGTGACTGCCCTTGACATCAAGGCAGCATTTGACAGAGTGTGGCATCAAGGAGCCCTAGTAAAATTGAAGTCAATGGGAATCGGGGAAAACTCCACTGGCTGGAGTCATATCTAGCACAAAGGAAGATGGTTGTGGTTGTTGGAAGCCAATCATCTCAGCCCCAGGACATCGCTGCAGGAGTTCCTCAGGGCAGTGCTCTCAGCCCAACTATCTTCAGTTGCTTCATCAATGACCTTCCCTCCATCATAAGGTCAGAAGTGGGATGTTCGCTGATGATTGCAGTGTTCATTTCCATTTGCAACTCCTCAGATAATGAAGCCGTCCGTGTTCGCATTAAGCAAGACCTGGACAACATTTAGACTTGGGCTGATAAATGGCAAGTAATATTTGTGCCACACAAGTGCCAGGCAATGACCATATCGAACAAGGGAGTGTCTAATCATCTCCCCATGACATTCAACGGCATTACCATCGGCGAATCCCCCCCACCACCAACATCGTGGGGGGTCACCACTAGCCAGAAATTTAACTCTGCCAGTATCTAAATACTGTGGCTACAAGAGCAGGTTAGAGGCTGGGTATTCTGCAGCAAGTGACTCTTATCTGTTGACCAATGTTCCTGTAATTTTTTGTGCACCACGCGGCCCCTTTAAGGGGCTGCGCCGGACATTCAAAATACTGTGCATGCGCTGTTTTTACATTGTAACAATGTGCAGCTCCAACAACACTCAAGAAGCTCGACACCATCCAGGACAAAGCAGCCCACTTGATTGGCTAAGCATTAACTCCCTCCACCACCGGCGCACCGTGGCTGCAGTGTGTACCATCTACAAGATGCACTGCAGCAACTCCCAAATCCGCGACCTCTAATTCCCAGAAGGACAAGGGCAGTAGGCGCATGGGAACACTGCCATCTGCAAGTTCCCCCTCCAAGTCACACACCATCCTGACTTAGAAATGTATTGCCGTTCCTTCATCGTCGCTGGGCCAAAATTCTGGAACTCACTCCCTAACAGCACTGTGGGAGTACCTTCACCACATGGACTGCAGTGGTTCAAGAAAACAGGTCACCACCAACTTCTCGAGGGCAATTCGATATTGCCAGCAGTGCCCACATCCTGTGAATGAATAATAAAAAAAAGTCTGTTCTTGTGTGAACGTCATCAGCGAATGCTAGTATTTGATTGAGACCCCTGATTTGTCACTCACCCCATCTCTTCCAGGAGGGGTCACTCGACAGCAATTAGCAGAAACCCTGGCTGCATTCTCTTGCTTGCCCTCTACCCCATAGCAATTGTTGCAATAGCTAAATATAGCATCTGACGACCACACTTGTTGACAGCAAACTCATCAGAAAGCAGGGGTTGAAACTGGGTCTTTGCTAGTCTGTATTGTGTGGCTTCCGATGTAATGTACATTGAGTCAATGGAGGTTGCTCTTTGAATTTTATGTTAAATAAGGCTCACTCCTGGATTGTGGGCTTTATAGTAATCCTTCATATTTATCTTGACGTAGAAAGCAATTTAATTGTAGCACCGTTGTCAATTGCTAGAAATATCTTGAAATGTTATATGTCTAATGGGATCTAAACAGATGTCCCCAAACCTAGCTGACTTTCCCTGTTCCCTTTGAATATATTTCTGTGTGAAGTATTAATGTAACCTGACTTGCATCAGAGTGGGTCAGAACAGAAATATTAAACTATTAGCATCCCCTTTCAATTATCTGGACCATGTTGCAACTTTGGCTGCTGTTGCTTATTGCATTTGTGTAGACATTAAATCTGTTAGCATGCTGCTATCAATGGTTGAGTCTGTCTGAAAGTTGAAAAAGCATCCATTGATTGTGGGTTGAGATAAACTCATCCAGTATGCAGACATATTTCTGAAGAGCCTAGAATCTTTAACTGGACATTTAAAATAGTGGTTGGCTTTTGTCCATTGTTGGGCTGCAGCATGAAATGGGATAACTGGACACAACCTCCAGACGCCTCAAAGCACTTCACAGCCAACAAAATACTTTTGAAGTGTAATCACTGTTGTAATGTAGGGAAAAGCATAAGCCAATTTGTGCACAGACAGAATCCACAAACATCAATGAGGTAAGTGACTAGATAATCAGCATTAATGTTAGTTAATGATATTGGTTGAGGGATAAATGTTGGCCAGGACACCAAGAGAACTCCACTGCTCCATGGGATATTTTACGCTCATCTGAGAGAGCAGATGGGGCCTCGGATTGTTCTCATCCAAAAGAGAGCCAGCACTGCACTGGAGTCAGCCTAGATTATGTGCTGAAGTCTCTGGAGTGGGATTTAAACTCCTTTTGACTCGAGAGGCAAGAGTGCTGCCACTGAGCAAAGGCTGACAAGTAGCCCATATTGAAGCAATAAAATTCCTTTCCCATTTTTGGTTTATAAAGGAAGCAATATTTCAGATAAAGCATTAAACTAAGGCCTCACCTGCTTGTTCAAATGGATGTAAAAGATGCGTGGCACTTGTGCAAAGAAGCACAACATTCATTCCTCAACCAACACGCCCAAAACAGATTGCCCAGTCATTAATCTCATTGTTGCTTTGTGAAAAAAAATAGCTGCTGCAATTGCCCACAAAACAGTGATTGCACTTCAAAAGTAATTCAATGGCTGTGAAGTGCATTGGGACAGCCTAAGAACATGAAAGGCATTATTTAAATAACTTATTCCTTATTTCTTTTATATTTTTACCCCTCTTTCTATTTGCTGATCTGTCTCTACCTTCTGTCTTTCACCTCCCTGCTTTCTCTCTTTCCCCCCCCCATTTGCTTTCCCCCTCCCCCTTTTGCTCCCCTTTCTTTCCCTCCCCGACAGTTACCAGCTGTATTTCAAAGACCATTTCTTCTCTTCCGTGCCTACCAACACAAGAGACAACCCATTCCTGCTCTGCTTTGCATCTATTGGATTGCGCTTTGCGTAAGTCCCTGTAACCAAGTCCCTTTTTATGTAGATAGGTTGTTGGCATGAATTATAACTCCCTACCAGGAGAACTGGCCTGATGCAATGGGGTTTGCCCCTTCACTCCCATCGGACACGGTTAACCCGCTAGATGTCAAGTCATCATTCAGACACTGCAACTCACCGGAGCTGTCTGGAGTGTGGTTCGGACGCATAACCTGGTTGATTTGTGCAGGAATGTTGTCTATATGGTAGCATAGGCATTATAAACTCCTGTTAAAATTTGTTTCTGTTGGTGGGGGTGGGATAGGCAAGTGACACAGCGTGCTGGAGCAGTGGCTTTGGATAGTACAGAGGGATTATTTTTATCTTCCCCTTGCCACCTTCCGAACCCTTGACTGGTTCTGTTTATACTTGTCACAGTGTAGGCACTAAATCACTTCCAATGGTTCCCTCTTGGTTACCTCAGTCCATATTTGGTCCCCTCTTCACTATTTATTTCCCTTTGGCATTATTCAAAAATATGGGGGTCTGCCTGTGTCCTGTGCTCCTTGCACCCTTGTCCTCACTCAGCTCCACTGGCACCCATTGCCCGGTAAGTTGAGTTCAGAATCTTTGTCCTTATTTTCTTATCCCTTTATGGTCTCACCCCACCCTAGCTTAGTGATCTCTTCCAATTTTACATGCAACCTCTGCTCTAACGTTGAGCTTCTCGACCTGTAATATATCTTTATTTACTTGTTCTGCCATCTGAAATTCTGCTTAGTTCCCTCTGCCTTGCCACCTCCCTCCTTGTTTTCACTTTTTTTCCGATTGTGTCTTTGGCCCTGAAATCTAACGTTCTACATTTTTTTTCCCTTTTACTTGACATCCACTAATCCTTCCTAACTGTAACTCTTGAAACATCTTCCTGACATGAGAACTGTTTATAAAAAAAAAAAAAAAAAAATACAAGTTGTTGCATTCAATTGTTGGTACAGATATTCATTATATATAAACCATCAGGTCTGTCCCTGAGGGAGTCTGATTAAGGCCAGTATGTTTTGCATATTTGGAACTTGCAATTTGAAGTTTGTAGTAGCTTAACTAACTTTTTGTTGCTAAAAATGGGATGTCAAATTTGATAAAGAAATAGCAGCACATGTACATGGTATTAATAATTAAACTAAGAATATTCAGTGTTCATCTATAATCTTTAAAAATTACTTTACATCCCTCTTTTGAATGCACTATAGAAAAATTAGGCCAAATGATGTCAGCCCACAATGTTGCTTTAAGAATTTGTATGACACATATCTCTGTGCGTGGCAAGTTCAAATTATTTTGCAGGATAGTATTTAAAACCAACCAAATGCATATTCACTAGATCACAAATGTGCATCTTAGGTAACTGAATTCATATACACACCAGGCTGTAAATCGTGGATTTAATTTAGACGATGCACTGGAGAGAGAGGGATTTAAAAAATACATATTTTATGTAGGTTTTATGAAGCTATTGTATGCCTGAGTGTGCATTTACATAATTTGAGACCATTGTAGATTTACACATTTTATGAAAGTGTATATTTTATGAAGCCATTGTACATTTTGATTCTGCTGTGCTTGAGAGAGAAGTACATTGATCCTTGGCATGACATGTTTACGGTGGGACCAGTATAGATTAGGGGGTTTAGTTGTTTTGGTTTCTGACCGTTAGCTTTGACCTGGGATGGGGGAAGAAGGCCCTGCATGATAATTGTCTTGGTTGGGATTATTACCCTTTTTGGCTAGTAGGTAGCTGCTTTGCTTGGGGGGGAGGGGCAGGGGCAGGTTGGGCAGTTTGCATCAAGTCTCTCAAGATCAGGCTGCTTGATATTTCCCCCATTCTGGGCAGAGGCTGAATATTACTAATACGATAGCAAAATACTGCAGATGTTGGAAATCCGAAATAACAACAGAAAATGCTGGAAAAACTCGGCAAGTCAGGCAACATCCGTGGAGAGAAATTTGAGTTGACGTTTCGGGTCGAACCCTTCTTCAAAACTGGAAAGAAAAGAAACTAGATCGAAGGCAGGGCTGCGATCGGATAAAAGAAACAAAAGAAGTAAGAAACTGAAAGTAATGAAGATGAACAAGGTTGAAGAGCCAAACGGAGATCCCGTCGAAGAGAACAGCCAGCCAGCATTTTCTGTTATTTCTGAATATTACTAATATTGATTGGGATACGTCCCATATACTTCAGCCATATGTTTGTTGTGGGGAGGGCTACACTCTGCCACAGAAGGTTGCCACTTCTTGCATCTAGACTTGTGCTAGCCTACTTGTGAAGTGTGGGTTGTCCCAGCAAGCACTGAGCTTGTCCTTTGGGATTGTAAGACCATTCGTGGTCCTATTGGTTCCAGGACTTGTGTCCAGAATGGTTCATTGTGGGGGCATCCATGGGAGGGTGCAATTCAGGCTACAGCCCTGGAGGGAGAGATTTCAATCAGATTCTATTTTCCTCACCTAACAGAATTGAGGGAAGTGGTAAGAATGACTTGAGCTTTTGAGAAAAAGTTGGCTTCCTTTCCTTAAAATGCGAGACCGTAAGATCTGGTGACACGGAATCCTTGGAGCCATGTTTAATGTTTCGGTTACTTTACTATCTCTCTCCAGTGTGTCTGGGGGTGAGCAAAAACTTCCTCCTTTTCTGCCCTTTAACTGGAGCTGTGGACTAAATACATGCTGAAAATATAGTGATGTATCCTTCTGCATGCTGTGTGAAAACCCATGTAAATGGATCATTTGTGAAGATTGGCCTGGAATTTGCGGTGGGAGTAACGGCGTTACCCCTTTGAAACTGACCAACTTCAGGATTTAGTGCACGCGCATCCTAACGTGGAAATCCTGAATGTTGTGGTCAGTCATTCACTGCTCCGACACTGACTGTGCTGTGCTAGCCACCCCGCCCCCCTCATAAGCCAGCATTCCATGTAATCCGGGAAATCAGTGAAACTGACACAAACTTGGGCTTTCTGCGGTAATATCGCTGTTAAATACCTCGTTAAAAGTTAGTCCTTGTTGGATTAGGTGTAACTGGGGTTTTAACAGCGTATTGACTGTTAAACAAACGTTATGGCCCCGAAGAACTAATTTTAATTTTGTGGTGTGTCAAATTTTTCTATTCTAATGAAAATCACAATTTTTAAGAAACTTAAACTTTTTAAAAATATAATTTTTTAAAATTTTTTTTCAGAATTACTTTTTTCCCCCCATGTGAGAGCCTCAATCTTTGTTTCGCTCTCTAACATTTTAAAAAGTCAGAATAAAAGGAACTTCTTCACTTCCTGGTTCCCTGTCTGAGAATTCTGCATTGTGATTGGCTGCTTAGACAGCTTGTTGTCACAGCTGATGGAATTCCCACTAAACTGCACATCGAAAAAGCCCAACTTCTCGCCATAGAGATCGCGAGATATTTGTGGGCAGCTTTCTTCAGGGCCAGCGGCCAACGACTGGCCCATAATTTGCAGTCAGCGGTGAAGCAATGTGTTTTGCTTTCATTTTCCACCTTTTTAGTAAAGGCAGAGGAAGGGTCATCGACCTGAAACGTTGACTCTCTCTACAGATGCTGCCTGACCTTTGAGTATTTCCAGCATTTTCTGTTTTTATTACTTAACAGCTATAATGTGGAGATGCCGGTGTTGGACTGGGGTGGACAAATGTAAGAAGTCACACAACACCAGGTTATAGTCCAACAGCTTTATTTGAAATCACAAGCTTTCGGAGCACTGCCTGACGAAGGAGCAGCGCTCCGAAAGCTTGTGATTTCAAATAAAGCTGTTGGACTATAACCTGGTGTTGTGTGACTTCTTACATTTAACAGCTATATTGCTTTATATTTAGTCCAGCATGTGGAGTTGCTAGAAATTACTTTACCCTTGAAACAATACAAGAAAGTAAGGGAAGAAAACAATTATCCTCACTTTCTATGGAATCAGTAAGTTAATTCTTTAAAATAAGTTTTTTCTCCCATGCCTTTTCCTCGGCTGCACACCAGTTGAGTCAAGAGGCCAGGTGAGCTACTTCCTAGCCTCCTCCAATGTCACATGCACAGGCCATCAGGTGTGCAAGTTAAAATATTAAGTCTGGGCTTGGTGGTGGTTTTTATGCATGGGAATAAGGTTTATGTCTGAATTTCCCCATTTGGTGAATTCCTAATATTGGCAGTGTTGGGGGCAGGACCTAAGCAGGAACTAGGCATTTCTCTAGGGGAGAGGAAATCTGAATCACTGTTGGTTAGTTTTGAATACCTGTCAGCAACTGGGTTAAAACAGGTTGCCCACTCCCTTGGTAAGGATGAGAGGGTTTAAGAAGGCAGAGGAAAATAAACAGGAAATTTGGTAGGGAGCTAATTGGGTCTGAACATCCTTAAAGCACTTCATTAGCAAAGAGTGCTGCTTTGTTTTTAGCAGATTAGAACGGAAAGGTATATTCCCATGTGTTTGAGGTAGATTCTTCCACACACTTCTGAGATTTGCCCATTGTATTGGTAAAGCTGCTCAATCTGCTTCTGCATCCATCTGTTTTTTCCTTATTTTATTTATAATTTTCATAGCACCCATGTGTATTTCTTCATTTATTTTCAAAGCAGTGTACGTTTTTTATTGCATATTTATGCCATCAACAAAACAAAAGCAAGAGAGAGAAAACAATTGTGCTATTATGAATTTGGTATGAAAGGCATATATTGAAATTGATACTGTTGGCATAAAATGAGAAGATTTGTGACAGTATACTGCCGAAATGCAAATTGGTACTCCTGTGCTTCCACTCAAGACCCATGAAAATGGTCAGATTCAAGTATTGATTCTCTGATAACACCTGAAGCTGCCATTACAATATATTAACAGGGTCCTCTAATGAGGCCATATGGGTGGAGCTTAAAAACAAAAAGGGGGCAAGCACTTTGCTGGGAGTGTACTATAGGCCTCCAAACAGTCAGGGGGAGATAGAGGAACAGATATGTAGGCAAATCTCAGAGAAATGTGCAAATAATAGGGTAATAATAATGGGGGATTTCAACTTCCCCAATATTAACTGGGATAGTCAGAGTGTGAAAGGCTCAGAGGGTGTAGAATTCTTAAAATGCATTCAGGAGAGCTTTTTGAGCCAGCATGTAGAAAGTCCTACAAGAGAGGGGGGGCGGTACTGGACCTAATTCTAGGGAATGTGGCCGGCCAAGTGGAAAAAGTGCTAGTAGGTGAGCACTTTGGTGATAGTGACCATAATATGGTAAGATTTAAGGTGGTCATGGAAAAGGACAGGGATGGGCCGGAAATAAAGGTTCTAAATTGGGGGAAGGCCGATTTTAATAGGATAAGGCAGGATCTGGCCAAAATGGACTGGGATCAGCTACTTGTAGGAAAATCCGCATCGGAGCAATGGGAGGCTTTCAGAAGGGAGATTGAGATCATACAATGGTAACATGTTCCCGTAAAGGTCAAGAGTGGTTCCAAAAACCACAGGGAACCTTGGATGTCAGGGGATATACGAGAATGGATTAGGAAAAAAAGGAGGGCTTTTGGTAGATACAAAAGGCTAAAGACGGAGGAAGCCCTAGAGGAGTGCAAAAAGTGCAGGGGGATACTTAAAAAAGAAATTAGGAGATCAAGGAGGGGCCATGAAATAACACTGGCGAGCAAAATAAAGGAAAATCCTAAGATGTTTTATAAGTATATTAAGGGTAAGAGGATAACTAGGGAAAAAATAGGGCCCATTAGGGACAAAAGTGGCAATCTGTGTGTGGAGCCGGAAGATGTAGGAGGGGTTCTAAATGAATTTTTTGCATCTGTTTTCACTATGGAGAAGGACGATGTAGACATAGAAATAGGGCGGGGGGACTGTGATATGCTCGAACATATTAACATCGAGAGGGAGGAGGTATTGGCGGTTTTAGCTGGCCTAAAAATGGATAAATCCCCAGGCCCGGATGAAATGTATCCCAGGCTGCTGTGTGAGGCAAAGGAAGAGATTGCGGGGGCTCTAACACATATATTCAGGACCTCTCTGGCCACAGGGGATGTGCCAGAGGACTGGAGAACCGCTAATGTAGTACCATTATTCAAGAAGGGTAGTAGGGAAAAACCGGGGAACTACAGGCCAGTGAGCCTAACATCAGTGGTAGGGAAATTATTGGAAAAAATTCTGAGGGACAAAATTTGTCTCCACTTGGAGAGGCAAGGATTAATCAGGGATAGTCAACATGGCTTTGTCAAGGGAAGATCATGTCTGACTAATTTGATTGAATTTTTTGAGGGGGTGACTAGGTGTGTGGATGAGGGTAACGCAGTGGATGTGGTATACATGGATTTCAGTAAGGCCTTCGATAAAGTCCCGCACAGGAGACTGGTCAAGAAGGTAAGAGCCCACGGAATCCAGGGTGCCTTGGCACATTGGATACAAAACTGGCTTAGTGGCAGAAGGCAGAGGGTGATGGTCGAAGGTTGTTTTTGTGACTGGAAGCCTGTGGCCAGTGGGGTACCACAGGGATCGGTGCTGGGTCCCTTGCTGTTTGTGGTCTACATTAATGACTTGGATATGAATGTAAAAGGTATGATCAGTAAGTTCGCGGATGATACAAAAATTGGTAGGGTGGTAAATAGCGAGGAGGGGAGCCTCAGTCTGCAGGATGATATAGATGGGTTGGTCAGATGGGCGGAACAGTGGCAAATGGAATTTAACCCGGAAAAGTGCAAGGTGATGCACTTTGGGGGGACTAACAAGGCAAAGGAATACACAATGAATGGAAAGACCCTAGGCAAGACGGAGGGTCAGAGGGATCTGGGTGTGCAAGTACACAGATCCCTGAAGGCGGCGGAACAGGTGGATAAGGTGGTAAAAAAGGCATATGGGATACTTGCCTTCATTAGCCGAGGCATTGAATATAAGAGCAAGGAGGTTATGATGGAGCTGTATAAAACACTGGTTAGGCCACAGCTGGAATACTGTGTGCAGTTCTGGTCGCCACACTACAGGAAGGATGTGATCGCGTTAGAGAGGGTGCAGAGGAGGTTCACCAGGATGTTACCAGGGCTGGAGCGCTTCAGCTATGAAGAGAGACTGGGCAGATTGGGTTTGTTTTCCTTGGAGCAGCGGAGGCTGAGGGGGGACATGATTGAGGTGTACAAAATTATGAGGGGCATAGATAGGATGGATGCTGAGGAGCTTTTTCCCTTAGTAGAGGGGTCAATAACTAGGGGGCATAGATTCAAGGTAAAGGGCGGGAGGTTTAGAGGGGATTTGAGAGAGAACTTTTTCACCCAGAGGGTGGTTGGAGTCTGGAACTCACTGCCTGAAAGGGTTGTGGAGGCAGAAACCCTCACAACATTTAAGAAGCATTTGGATGAGCACTTGAAATGCCATAGCATACAAGGCTATGGGCCAAATGCTGGAATATGGGATTAGATTAGACAGGGCTTGATGGCCGGCGCGGACACGATGGGCCGAAGGGCCTCTATCCGTGCTGTATTACTCTATGACTCTAATAGATGCTTGAAATTTAGCATGTGAGTCCATCAGCCTGAAGGGTTCATCCCACTAAATAGGTGGACCCATTTCTGGACACACTGTACCACTTTACATGGGTCTGAGTGACTGTGTTGTAGCGATGCCAATTTGTGATAGTACATCACAAATTTGGCCTAGTTTTTTGTTTTTACTTATGTGAATTTGTTGCCAAATTGATATCGTAACTGTTACAGCATTAGCCAGTTCTGACGAAGGGTCATCGACCTGGAACGTTAACTCTTTCTCTCTCCACAGATGCTGCCTGACCTGCTGAGTACTTACAGCATTTTCTGTTTTTATTTCATATTTCCAGCATCTGCAGTATTTTGCTTTAGCATTAGTCAGTTTACTCTTTTTCCAACCTTGTCATCTTCCCTCCCCTCATCCTGTTTTTGATGTGACAAATACAAAAGAATGTTTAAAAGCTGATTTGTGTAGTAACAGAGCTGTTTCTTCAGCATTGCCATGGTGGAAAAGTCAAACCATAGGAAGAGTCAATCTCAACTATGGAAAATTATACAAAGTCAAATTTTTACACTTTTTTAGATTTTTCAAATTGCCACTCAATTCTAGCATCAGTAACCTGTTGAAAAGAATAAAACAATTTTTGAAATTATACTAGAAATCATTCTAGTTCTTGGTTTTATGTTACTAAATCCATTATATTACTAAATCCACTATTATAATAGTGTGGGAGACAATTTTTCACATCATGCCTATATTGCTGAAACGAGTACAGGTAGACTATCCTTTATCCGAACTTCCGAAAACCTCTGAAAACCGAAAGTTTTTTCGTTCAGCGTAAGTCGTGCGCACGACATGACCTGAGTGGCGCAAAACATGACAGGAGTGGTCCTCCGGGGCCCAGAACAAGAATTCCTGCAGATTGTCGACACGCCGGCCTTCGCTCTCGATGTTAAGTGTGACTGAGGGAGCTCTGCCTTTCCCTGTGAGCAGGGCAGAGGGTCACAGAGTTCCCTCCTGGGTAGGAGATTGCAAGCCGAGCCGGGCAGTGTGAAGGAGGTACCGGGAGAGTGAACCCAACAATGCAGCGGCCTGTTCGATAGCTGCAGCAGCCCGTCTGATATAATCTTTTCTCCCCCCCCCCCCCCCCCCCCGCCCCCCACGACCTGATTTGCAGGCCAGCTTAGCGTAGGAGTCAGCCGATATCCGGCTTTTCCACAAGCGGCGGCAGTCGAGCCCCAGACCCCCGCTAAGTCAAGGAATTCAGAGAAGCAGGAAGGGGAATGAGACACGGAGCAGGGGGAGCTGGAAACAGACTGTGAGCGGCAGCACAGAGAAGCAGGAAGGGGAATGAGACACGGAACAGTCGCAAGAGGTAGCCTGAACTTTTAAAATTTATATTAAATACAAATACTAATTACCAAATTAATTTAATGTTCAGAGTTTCCCAGTCTGAAATAATACCTTCTGAAATCTGAAAATTTCCGAAAACCGAAACCCAGCTGGTCCCAAGGTTTTTGGATAAGGGATAGTCAACCTGTACTTGCTGAGGTCCTGTTTTGGCTGTCATGTCACTTTGGTTCTGGCATTGGGGAAAGGGAAATATTTCTAACATGATATTTCTTGAATTTAGTGATGTATCATATGAAATACTTTGCATCCTAACTGAAAGTTTGAACTTTATTAAGATGCACTTAAACTTTTATTACCTTTTAATTTATGCATCTGTCATGTTACAAATCTGTGCTAACTAACCAAACATTTCAAGCTATTCCCTAGGTTTTATAACTGGACCTTAAATGAAAATGACTGATTCTGTACGCATCCTGTAGGGGATGTTGTCCTCGTGTTATCTGCTATTCTTGTATGCAGGCAACACTACTTTAAGTCTGAACTCTGTATACTGCTTTTGTAAAATGTAGTCAAAGTTGTAACCAAAGTTTTAATGAAATGAGATAAGTATACGTAGAGATCTTTTAGATTGTGTGTACCATGATGTGTTTCATATATTGAGAGTATACCAAGGCAAGAAAAATACATCTCGTCTCAAGTGGAGCACATGTTCCATGTACTGCTGCAATCCTGTTCCCCTCAGCAGAAGAAGATAGTACCTGAGCCTTGATATGAGATTTTTATCTTGCAGACTAAATAATTTTATCTTGCATTTTTTTTAAACCTTTGACTTCATGTTTTTAATACGTTATGCAGTTTTGAGACCTCAGAAGAAGAATTTTGCTCGGTCTGATCATAAGCTTGTGATTTAAAATTCTCATCCTCATGTTCAAATCCCTTCATGACTTCATCTCTCCCCTATCTCTGTAACTTCCTCCAGCTCTCCAGACCCTCCCCGCCCCCCCCCCCCCCCCCCCCCCCTCACCAAACGTTCTCTTACACTGATTATGGCTTCTTGCGCACATTCCCTTTGACTACCTAGGCCCCATGCTATGGAATTCCCTACCTACACCCCTCATCGCCTCCAACTCCCACTCCTCCTTTAAGACCCACCTCTCTCTTTGCCTTGGTGTACATTTTTTCTGACTAGTATGAATTGCCTTGGGACATTTTTCTACATTAAAGGTGCTATATTAAATGCAAGTTAGTGTATTTGCATAATCTAATGAGATGTGAGGTAACACACTGTCCTTTGTGCATTTGGAACTGTTGCTGTGTATACTTGAGTCTGCATAGAAAATATGTGAAATTAGACTGTAGTTATAATAAAAACATTTTCTTCCCGATGTAAAGGATGGTGAGCCAATATGGAATGTTATGTGTATTCACAATGTTCAAGAAACCGTATAATCAGTAGTGAATTGATTGACAATCGGAGAAGGGGGGAACTAAGCAGCAATTGGAGAAAGGGATGCTGTAGGGTTCTATGATGCACTTGTTGCACTTTGAATGAAGGTAATCCAAACCATGCTTTTAATAAAAACAGCTTTAGTATGTAAAATATAGATTAAAAACAATTAGAGCATAAGGAAATATAGTGCAACCTGAATTACTTGCATTTCCATTATCCTCAAAATTGTGCAGGTACTTGAAGACCATTGGGGTGAGGGCTATTAGCATTTTTGTTTAAGCACCGTCTTCCTGCCAGCAGGATCATTTGATGCAGTCACAGCCGACCAGTTGACTGTACTAGATCACAGCTTCTCCTCGTAGCAATCTGAAACTCCAACCACTGGACCTGTCGCATGCTTGAGAGAGACTGCTTAAAATGCTTCCTCAACACCAACTATGGGCCTCCAGTTATCTGATTAGCAAACTCCACAATGCTGATTGCAGTGGCTGCTGATTTTAAAAGCAGTTTTGAGTGTGCCTGTTTAAACACACTCCTGTGGTGGTGGGGCACCCATTTAAACAGACAGGCTCACTTGATTTTAAAGTTTACAGCTTGGCTGCATTGTGTGATTGCTGAAGGTGGTTTCTTTAGCACTCATCTTGGTATCTGGGAGACTGTCATTGGTTTTGGGGGAACATTTTTGGCTGGCTTCAGGTTTGTGGTGAATCTGGTAACTAGAGTTGCACATGGGTGTGTAGGGGAGCTGTGAGCCACAGATCAGCTGATGCAGTACCTGTTGGCAGAACAAATTGTGATGGAACACTTCTGAAGAAAACTTGAAGTGAGGAGAGCAAGCAGCATTGTATAATAATTTGAGGACTCTTGATTATCTGCCAATTTATCAACAGCCTAGTAATTCCCCCTCTCACATTTCTTTCACTGTCACTGTATCATCAGGAGTTGGCCATTCAACCCCAGGGGCCTGTTCTGCCATTCAATCAGATCATGGCTGATCTGTTTCTTAACTCCATTTACTCGCCTTGATTCCATACCCCTTAATACCCATGTTGAACAAAATCCTTATAAATCTCAGTTTGAAATTTTCAATGGACCTAGCAGACAGGTTTTTGGGGGAGAGTTCCAGATGTATACTACCCTTTGTGTGAAGAAGTGCTTCCTGACATCATCCCTGAATGGCTTATTTCTAATGTTAAGGTTATGTCCTCTTGTTCTGGACATCCCACCAGAGGAAAAATTTTCTCTCTTTACCCTATCAAATCCTTTAATAATCTTAAACACCTCAATTAGATCACCCCCTAATCTTCTGTATTCAAGGGAATACAAGCCTAGTCTATGCACCTAGTCTCTGCACTCTGTCCTCATAATGTAATCCTTTTAGCCCCGGTATCATTCTGGTGAAGCTGCGCTGCATCCATTCCAAGGCCACTCTATCCTTCATAAGGTGCAGAGCACAGAACTGAATGCAGTACTCCAGATGTGGTCTAACCAGAGCTTTATACAACTGTAGCCGAACTTCCAGCCTCCTTGAGATGAAGGCTAATATACTATTAGCCTTTTAAATTATTTTTTCTACCTGTCCACTCATTTTTAGTGATTCCTGCTCTTCCACAGTTCCAAAGTTCTCACCATTTAGAAAATACTCTGATCTATCTTCTTGGGTCCAATGTGGATGACCTCACACTTCCCACGTTGAACTCATCTGCCAGAGTTTTGCCCACTCACTCTATCAATGTCCCTTTGCAACTTTCTGCCCCCATCTGCACTACTTACTGTACCACCTAACTTAGTGTCACCAGCAAAAATGGATATATGGCTCTTCATTTGTTCATCTAACTCGTTTATAAATATAATGAAAAGCTGAGGACCCGGGAAACCACTAGTCACGTCATTTGTGTGTTAGCTCTTTATGTTTGACTGCAGATTTGTCACCTCATTTAGCTAAAATGCTTCTCAAGATTTTAACTAAATTTTGAGACTTCCAGTTACGAGATAGTTGGCTTTTTGGGTGTGCATATTTATAAGGAGCAGTATGTCTTCTCAATTTTAAACTCTCACTTTTAGATTTTCACAAAATACTGGTCTTGTCCTATCTCTGGGTTCCCTTTTCTAAAAATAAAAGCAGGCTTGGAACTATTATTATTCACGCAGTCCAATCTATACCTGAACACTGACTTGTTTTGTTAACATTATCTGATTCCTTTTGATAGGTAAGCTGGAAACTATACCTTCACTAATTTGTGCTCAAAAATGGTATTTTAAGGCTATGAAATGAGTCTTTTGGACAGGGAAATGTATAGAAAACAATTGGTGTTAACAAAAATATTAGACAAGCCAAAATGAATCTAGAGGGGATTGTAGAACGTAGCCAAAATACAATTTTTCTTTTGTTAGTCAGATGTCAATTAGAGAACAGTAATGACCAACGCAGGGTAACTCGTGCAGAATTATAGATGACGATGAGGCAATGGGAGTTGAACAAATACTTTGTATCTGTTTTTAACCGAGGGTTGGATTTTCCCTTTTTATAGCAGATAAAACGAAAACTCATGGGTTGCTTACACATCTCAAGTGAAATGGTACAAGCTAAATTAAAGGGGCTCAAGATGGATAAAACACGAGGGCCAGATTTAATTTATCCTGGTTTACAGAAGGAAATTGATACAACAACTTTTAGTTATATAGCGCCTTTAATGTAGTAAAACGTCCCAAGGCGATGCACAGGAGTATTGTAAGACAAAAAAAATACAGTTGTTAGTGATGCCCCAGTAAATGTTTTCAGTAGTTTAGAGAACTGGGGAAGTTTCACATGATTGGAGGGAGGCGCTTACGGCGCCTATGTTTAAAAAAAGGATTAAAATTACAACTTGGTAACTGTGGTCCAGTGAGTTTAACCTTAGTGGTGGGGAGTATAATGGAGAGCCTGATTAGGGATGCTATTAATGATCACATAGAACAGTCTAGCTTGATAGAAGAACAGTCTAGCTTGATAGAAGACAATCAACAAAGGAGAGTGAAGGGTTGGATGTTGGGAAGTTTTATTTTTCTAAGTATAATTAACCTGTGGTAGTGAGGATTGACATCTTGCAGTCTTCAAGGAGGCGATAAAACATTTTTGTAAAACTAGAAGATCACAACAGAAAGATAGATTTTGGATAGCCAACAGTTTGGGGCCTTTTGGACCATGCCTGATTGTCTTAGAACATGTTTCCTGAATTGGCTTACTGGTCTTTTTTTTACATCTCTTGGTTTTTGGTGAGGGGGGTGGGGTGGGGGAAGAAAGTGTAGGCACATTGGGTATGAATCCAGTAAGAGATCTGATGAGCCTTTTCTCACCCTGACTATATAACATACCCAATTGACGAAAGGATGTACAATCCTATCGGTATGAAAGGAGAGGGGAAGGCAGTGGAAACCAGTTTTCTAACCAATCAGCAGGGGTAACTCATTTGGCTGTAAACAAACAAACAGTATAAAAAGACCAGTCCTAGTGCGAACAAGCACTGAGTGCGAGTCATCAAAGTGTGCTGTGAGTTTGGGTAAGTGTGAGTTAGGGTAAGTGGGGTGTGAGGTGCTCTTTTCAAACTTTAACTCTGGGTTGTAGTTAATAAGGCCTTTCTGGTGCAGAGTAACTGTTGGTAAACCATTTAACTGGTGTAACTAGAGGGATTGATTTAATTTAAATCCAATTAATTAAAGGGGATACTAGCATCTAAAATCGGGCAGAGGGTGTCCATAACTAACAATAAAAATTTTAATTAATTACATAGAATGGAGCAGGTGATGTGTTACTGTTGTGAGATGTGGGAGCCGGTGAACCCCATTGAGGCTCACGGTGATTACGTCTGTGACAAGTGTCTGCTGCTACAGGAACTCCAGCTCCGTGTTGATGAGCTGGAGTCTGAGCTTCAGACACTGCGACACATCAGGGAGGGGGAGAAGTACCTGGACTCTGTGTATCAGAAGGTAGTCACACCTATGAAGTTAATTAATTCAGATGTAGCCCATGGTCAGGGACAGGACGGTGTGATTACGAGTGAGGCAGGTACGGGGATCCAGGAGGTAGAGCTGGAGGAGCCGCAGCCCTTGCTCTTGTCCAACAGGTTCGAGGTTCTTACTCCCTGTGGGGACAGGAGCAGGGACTGCAGGGAGGATGAGCAACCTGGCCACAGCACTGTGGAATGGGGGGCCATTCAAGAGGGGGGAGTAAATAGAAATGTTGTAGTGGTAGGGGATAGTATTATTAGGGGGATAGATAGAGTTCTCTGCAGCCGAGAGCGAGAGTCCCGAAGGCTGTGTTGCCTACCCGGTGCCAGGGTTAAGGACATCTCCTCTGGGCTGGAAAGAAACTTGCAGTGGGAGGGGGTGGATCCAGTTGTCGTGGTCCATGTTGGTACAAACGACGTAGATAGGACTAGGAAGCCGGTTCTGTTAAAGGAGTATGAGCAGCTAGGGGTCAAATTAAAAAACAGAACCTCGAGGGTAATAATCTCTGGATTATTACCTGAGCCGCGAGCGAATTTGGCTAGGACAAATAAAATTAGAAAGTTAAATGCGTGGCTCAAAGACTGCTGTGGGAGAAATGGGTTTTGCTTCCTGGGACACTGGCACCAGTACTGGGGCAGGAGGGAGCTGTTCCGTTGGGACGGGCTTCACTTGGCCAGTGCTGGGACTCGAATCCTGGCAGATCATTTAACTAGGGCTGTAGAGAGGGCTTTAAACTAACTAGTGGGGGGGAGGTTCCTAGAGAGCAAATAATAAAAATGACAACAGAGAAGGTCATAGACTTAGGTAGCAGTGGGGAAATTAAAAACCAGAGCATGTCAGGAAGGGGCAGAAGGTATGGAATAAAAGGTAAAGTAATAAAAAGGGCAAAAGCAGGAACTAAGTGTCACAAAACATATTTGAAAGTTCTCTATCTGAATGCACGTAGCATTCGTAACAAAATAGACGAGTTAATGGCACAAATAACTACATATGGGTATGATCTTGTGGCCATTACAGAAACATGGCTGCAGAGTGACAATGCCTGGGAATTAAACATACCAGGTTATTTAACGATCAGGAAGGACAGGCAGGAAGGAAGGGGAGGTGGGGTGGCTATGTTAATAAAGGAAGGAATCACTGTAATACAGATAAATTATATTGGGTCAAAAGATCAGGATAATGAAACAGCTTGGGTGGAGGTAAGGAATAATAAGGGGAAAAAAACACTAGTGGGCGTAGTCTATAGGCCTCCGAACAGTTGCAACTCTGTTGGACGGAGTATTAATCAGGAAATAGTTGAGGCTTTTAATAAGGGAACATCTATAATTATGGGGGATTTTAACTATCATATTAATTGGACAAATCAAATTGGGCAGGGCTGCCTTGAGGATGAGTTCATTGAGTGTATTAGGGATGGGTTTCTTGAGCAGTATGTAACTGAACCGACCAGGGGGCAAGCAACCTTAGATCTGGTCCTGTGTAACGAGACAGGATTAATTTAAAATGTCCTAGTAAAGGATTCCCTTGGAATGAGTGACCATAACATGGTTGAATTCCATATTCAATTAGAGGGTGAGGAGGTTGGATCTCAAACAAGCGTGCTAAGCTTGAATAAAGGAGACTATGAAGGTATGAGAGCGGAATTGAGTAGAGTGGATTGGGAAAATAGATTAAAGGGTAAGACGATACATGATCAGTGGTGTACATTTAAGGAGTTATTTTACAACTTCCAAAAAATATATATTCCACTGAGAAGAAAAGGGTGTAAAAGAAAAGACAGCCATCCGTGGCTAAGTAAAGAAATTAAGGATAGTATTCGACTAAAAACAAGGGCATATAATGTAGCCAAATGTAGTGGGAGGAAAGAGGATTGGGAAAACTTTACAAGACAGCAAAAAATAACAAAAAGATTGATTAAGAAAGGGAAGATAGATTATGAAAGTAAATTAGCAAAAAATATAAAAACAGATAGTAAGAGTTTTTATAGTTATATAAAAAGAAAAAGGGTGGCTAAAGTAAATGTTGGTCCTGTGGGGGACTACGGTCTCCTGCGTAAAGAAATAGGCAACACAGCGAGCTACAAGAAATAGGTCTTTACTCCAACTCTCACAATACAGTACTGAATTCGTGAAGCCCGCAAACCGGTGATGACTCACAGATTGGTCACCTGCTGGAACCTGATTGGTTTTCCTTCTCTCAGCAGCAGGCAAGTCTGAACGTGCCTTATTCCTCTCAGCTTGCAACTGTCTTGCGGGGGGAGGGGAATACAGCAGTTAAAAGGGGATTATACAAGTTTATCTACATACACACAGTGTTTCCTCAATGTGGCAACGCCACATACACCCCCCCAGAATCCTCGTTAACTGTAAAAGTCAGTCTCTGCGGAGGTTTGACCAAGCGGCCGTAGCGGCTGTAGTAGCCATCTGGCGTGTGAGGAAGGCTGTCTGGGAGGTTGGCCGGTTGGTTCATCGGCTGGTCTGCCGGTGGGCTGGCTGGACGGGCTGCCGGCGAAGGTGGGGCGGCGGCCGGGAAGTAAGGTTCTGGCATGTCTTGGTCCTCTTGTGGGGCCGCCGCCAACGTGGGAGGTCTGCCCCGCCGTGGGGGAAGAGCCAGCCGAAACGGGAAGCTGAGGTCCAGGTGTCCCGGTTTGAGGCGGTCTACTGAAATAAGGTCCGGCTTCCCGCCGACATCGATAAGAAAAGCTTTGTCCCCCGTCTCCAATACTGGGAAGGGGCCGGTGTATGGTGCCTGCAGTGGGCCTCTGTGCGCGTCCCGGCGCACGAAGACGAACTCCGCATGTCGTAAGTCTCGAGGCACGTAGGACGGCTGCGGGCTGTGTTGCGAAGTGGGCACTGGACGGAATTCCTGGGCCGCGTCCTGGTGCAGGGAAAGCTCTCTGGCGGCCGACCACGGCTCCGTTGTCGGGGAGGAAGTCGCCTGGTACTCTGAGCGGTTGGCCGTAGACCATCTCGGCCGCAGAGGCGCGGAGGTCCTCTTTGGGCGCAGTACGCAATCCCAGGAGAACCCAGGGTAGTTTGTCGATCCAGCTGGTGTCGGCCAGGCTGGTGCGGAGGGAGGCTTTCAAAGAACGATGAAAGCGCTCGCAGAGCCCGTTGGCCTGCGGGTGGTAGGCTGTTGTCCTGTGCAACTTGGTGCCGAGGCCGGCGATGATGGCATTCCACAAGTGGGAGGTGAACTGGGGGCCTCTGTCCGAGGATATGTCGGTCGGCACGCCGAACCGGGCCACCCATGTCGAGACGAATGCTTGCGCGACGTCGGTCGTGGTGGTGGAGGCGAGGGGAACCACCTCGGGCCATCTGGTGGTGCGGTCGACGATCGTGAGCAGGTGTGTAAAACCGTGCGACGGCGGCAAGGGGCCTACCAGATCGACGTGGACGTGGTCGAAACGCCTCTCGGGCACCAGGAAACACTCCAATGGCGCCTTGGTGTGCTGCTGGACCTTAGCGCGCTGACACGGCACGCATGTGTTGGTCCAGTCTCTCTCATCCTTGTGGAGTCCAGGCCAGACGAACTTGGCGGACATAAGTTTCTGAGACGCACGCATCCCTGGATGTGAAAGGCCGTGGATGATGTCGAAAACTCGCTTGCGCCAGGCGGATGGAACGACCGGCCTAGGCGAGGGGACTGAGACGTCGCACAGGAGGGTTGTGCCGGCTGCGTGGAAGTGGATGTCGGCCAGGGTGAGGCTGGTAGTTGACGTCCTGAGGGCCTGGATCTCCGCGTCGGCAGCCTGGTCTCTCGCCATGCTGGCGTAGTCGACGCCCAGGTGCACTGCGTGGAGCGAGGGTCTTGAGAGGCAGTCGGCCACCAAATTGTCCTTGCCGGCGATGTGGCGGATGTCCGTGGTGAACTCCGAGATGAAGTTGAGTTGGCGCTGTTGGCGCGCGGACCAGGGTTCGGTTACTTTGGCCATGGCGAAAGTGAGCGGCTTGTGGTCCACGAATGTGGTGAACGGCCGGCCTTCCAGAAGGAAACGGAAGTGCCGGATTGCCAGGAACAGGGCCAGGAGCTCTCTGTCGAACGTGCTGTAGGCCTGCTCGTTCTTGCGCAGCTGTCGGCTGAAAAATGCCAGTGGCTGCCACGCGCCTTCGACCCACTGTTGCTGGATGCCGCCGACGGCGTAATCCGAGGCGTCCGTGATGAGGGCGGTCTTGGCGCCCGGGATGGGGTGGGCCAGTAGTGTGGCGTTGGCCAAGGCGCTTTTGGTCTGGTGGAAGGCTGTTGCCATCTCGCTGGACCAGGTGAGTTGCTCTTTGCCCGTTTTGCCCCTGGTGGCTTCGTAGAGGGGGCGCATGAGTGCAGCGGCCTTGGGCACGAACCGGTGATAGAAATTGACCATCCCCAAAAATTCCTGCAGCGTCTTAACCGAGGTGGGCTGGGGAAAGTCTGTCACCGCCTGCACCTTGGAAGGTAGGGGAATGGCTCCCCTTGGCGAGATTCTGTGGCCGAGAAAGTCAATTTGGGCTGCTCCAAACTGGCATTTGGCCGGGTTGACGATTAGCCCATGTTGGCTGAGGCGCTGGAAAAGGGAGCGCAAATGCACGATGTGCTCGGCCTTGCTGGTACTGGCCACGAGGATATCATCCAGATAGACGAACAGGAAGCTCAGGTCCCGTAGGACAGAGTCCATGAGCCGTTGGAAGGCCTGTGCGGCGTTCTTAAGCCCGAAGGGCATGCGCAGGAACTCGAACAGTCCGAAGGGGGTGATGACCGCCGTCTTCTGGACGTCTGCGTGGTGGACGGGGACCTGATGGTAGCTGCGAATCAGGTCGACCTTGGAAAAGACGGACTTTCCTGCTAGGTGTGCCGAGAAGTCTTGGATGTGCGGAATGGGGTATCTATCGGGCGCGGTGGCGTCGTTGAGCCGTCTGTAGTCGCCGCAGGGGCGCCAGCCACCGCCCGGCTTGGGCACAATGTGGAGGGGGGACGACCAAGGGCTGTTAGAGCGGCGGATGATGCCCAGTTTTTCCATCGTGGTGAATTCTTCCTTGGCCACCGCCATCTTGGCTGGGTCCAGGCGTCTGGCTCGAGCGAACACTGGTGGTCCCGTAGTGGCGATATGGTGCTTGACCCCATGCTTGGCTGCCGCGGCTGAGAAGGTCGGTTGTGTGAGCCTCGGGAAATCTGCGAGTAGCGGGCGTAGTCGTTATGCATCGGGGCGGAGCAGGACCCGACGAGGGCCGGGCTGTTGCTCTGCTGGCAGGCCAGTGAAGCGAAAGTTGCTGCGTTGATCAGGTGCCTGTCGCGGACGTCGACCAGGAGTCCGTGGGCGCAAAGAAAATCGGCGCCCAGCAAAGGATGTGCCACCGAGGCCGTCACGAAATCCCACGTAAATCGCTGGCCATGGAAACAAACCTCGGCCCGTCGCTTTCCGAAAGTAGCGATGGCTGCGCCATTTGCCGCCACGAGGGGTGGGCCGCTGCGGCCTGCCTGGATGTCGAGCTGGGAGGCAGGAATTATGCTGCATTGGGCTCCAGTGTCGCAAAGGAATCTGCGCCCTGAAAGAGAGTCGGTTATGTACAGCAGTTTACCTGCGGTGCCGATGGCCATCGTGGCGGCGGGGGTGCGGTCGAGCGGGCCTAGGTGGCGGCGCGGGGCTGGTGCGTTGGGCCGGGCGGCCATCTTGGATGATCGAAAGCCGGGTGCTCTGCAGCGTTGGGCCTTGTGGCCGAAACGCGCGTGGTAGTAGCATAGTTCCGCGGCCTAGCGTGGCGGCGCGCGCTCGGTGTTGGGGAGCCTCGCGGCTGCACAGCCGAGTTGGGCGACGGCGAAAACTTTGTCCGCGGCGGCTGCCAGTTGTACGCAGTCCGTGATCGGGGACCGCGCGAGGGCAGTCTGTACCTGCTGAGGAAGCAGGCTGAGGAAAAGGGCCCGAAACAAAAAGCACTGCGGTTCAGAGCCCAGGAGCGCAAGCATCCGGCTCATCAACTGGGTCGGGGTAGAATCGCCGAGGCCTGGTAGTGAGAAGCCTGCGGGCCCTCTCCTCCTTGGACAGGCCGTAAGCCTGCAGCAAGCGGCCCTTAATGGTTGAGTACTTGCCGGTCTGTGGTGGGTTCCCCAGCAGGTCGAGAACTTCGGCGGTGCTAGAGCTTGCTAGTGCTGAGACTACGTGGAGGTACCTTTCTTCATCGTCTTGAACCCTGCGAAGGGTGAATTGGGCCTCCGAGTGCGCGAACCAAGCTGGTGCTTGGTGTTCCCAGAAGGTGGGGAGCTTCAAGGACGCGGCACCGGCCGACATCAGGCTGCTGCTGGTTGCCATCGGGTCGTTGCTGGCCTCTGTAGGGCTGCGTGAGTCGGGGGCTTCGGCCGCCGACATTCGGGGTCACCAATGTGGGGGACTACGGTCTCCCGCGTAAAGAAATAGGCAACACAGCGAGCTACAAGAAATAGGTCTTTACTCCAACTCTCTCAATACAGTACTGAATTCGTGAAGCCCGCGAACCTGTGATGACTCACGGATTGGTCACCTGCTGGAACCTGATAGAAGGAAAACCAATCAGCAGCAGGCAAGTCTGAAAGTGCCTTATTCCTCTCAGCTTGCAACTGTCTTGCGAGGGGAGGGGAATACAGCAGTTAAAAGGGGATTATACAGGTTTATCTACATACACAGTGTTTCCCCAATGTGGCAACGCCACAGTCCCTTAGAGGATGAGACCGGGAAATTAATGGTGGGAAATATGGAGATGGCAAAAACACTGAATGTTTTGTATCAGTCTTTACAGTAGAGGACACTAAGAATATCCCAACACTGGACAAACAGGGGGCTATAGGGGGGGGAGGAGCTAAACACGATCAAAATCACTAAGGAAGTGATACTCGGTAAAATAATGGGACTCAAGGTGGATAAATCACCTGGACCTGATGGCTTACATCCTAGGGTCTTGAGGGAAGTGGCGGTAGGGATTGTGGATGCATTGGTAATAATTTTCCAAAACTCCCTGGACTCAGCAAAGGTCCTGGCAGACTGGAAAACTGCTAATGTAACACCCTTATTTAAAAAGGGCAGTAGACAGAAGGCTGGAAACTATAGCCTAACATCTGTGGTAGGTAAAATTTTGGAGTCCATTATTAAGGAGACAGTAACAGGACATTTGGATAATCATAATTTAATAGGACAAAGTCAGCATGGTTTTATGAAGGGGAAGTCATGTTTGACAAATTTGCTGGAGTTCTTTGAGGAAGTAACATATAGGGTGGATAAAGGGGAACCAGTGGACGTAGTGTATTTAGACTTCCAAAAGGCATTTGACAAGGTGCCACACAAAAGATTATTGCTTAAGATAAAAAATCACGGGATTAGGGGTAATATTCTGGCATGGATAGAGGATTGGCTATCTAACAGAAGGCAGAGAGTTGGGATAACTGGTTCATTCTCAGACTGGCAATCAGTAACTAGTGGTGATCCGCAGGGGTCAGTGCTGGGTCCCCAACTCTTTACAATCTATATTAACGATTTGGAGGAGGGGACCGAGTGTAACATATCAAAGTTTGCAGATGATACTAAGATGGGAGGGAAAGTAGTGAGTGAGGAGGTCATAAAAAACCTGCAAGGGGACATAGACAGGCTAAGTAAGTGGGCAGAGATTTGGCAGATGGAATACAATACTGGAAAGTGTGAGGTTATGCACTTTGGCAGGAAAAATCGTAGAGCAAGTTATTATCTTAATGGCAAGAAACTGGAAAGTACTGAAGTACAAAGGGATCTGGGGGTCCTGGTGCACGAAACTCAAAAGGTTAGTATGCAGGTGCAGCAAGTGATTAAGAAGGCCAATGGAATGTTGGCTTTCATTGCTAGGGGGATAGAATATAAAAATAGGGAGGTACTGCTTCAGTTGTACAAGGTATTGGTGAGACCGCACCTGGAATACTGCATACAGTTTTGGTGTCCATACTTAAGAAAAGACATACTTGCTCTCGAGTCAGTACAAAGAAGGTTCACTCGGTTAATCCCGGGGATGAGGGGATGGACATATGAGGAGAGGTTGAGTAGATTGGGACTCTACTCATTGGAGTTCAGAAGAATGAGAGGCGATCTTATTGAAACATATAAGATTGTGAAGGGGTTGGATCGGGTGGATGCGGGGAGGATGTTCCCGATGATGGGTGAAACTAGAACTAGGGGGCATAGTCTTAGAATAAGGGGCTGCTCTTTTAAAACTGAGATGAGGAGGAACTACTTCACTCAGAGGGTGGTAGGTCCATGGAATATGCTGCCCCAAAAAGCTGTAGAAGCTACATCATCACATAAATTTAAAACAGAAATAGACAGTTTCCTAGAAGTAAAGGGAATTAAGGGTTACGGGGAGCGGGCAGGAATTTGGACATGAGTCTAGGTTCGGATCGGACATGGCCCTGTGGGTAGCGGAGCGGGCCCAGGGGCCGTGTAGCCTGATCCTGCTCCTATTTCGTGTGTCTAATTCTGTTAGATTCAGGAGATGGTTCTGTGATAGTAGATTGGCGGTTAGGATCAGATCAGCCATGACCTTATTGAATGGCGGAGCAGGCTCGAGGGGCCGATTGGCCTACTCCTGCTCCTATTTCTTATGACCTAACATTCAATGACAGGAAATAAGTTTCAACTAAAATTCTAGGTTACGATCATAAGTTAACACGTAAATGGATACATGTTTTGGACTTTTTATATGTTCACATATCTAACTGTTCTTGCCTGCAAAAAATATTTTCCCAACTTTTGTAGAGAATTTTGCAACAGAAGTTCAGTCAAGTAGAAATTCATATATTTTACTCTAGTTTTTGTATGGACTCTTCATATTTGAAGATTATTTGCAATTCCGTTGTAATGGATTGTTGCATATAAATCAGTTACGCCATTTATTTGAGTTAAAAAATTTTCACCTGTTGACCTCCAAACTCACTTGGGTCAATGTGTGAAACAGGAAGTTTATCAGGCTGGCACATGTCTGATGTGAATCTCCTGCTGATTTTCTGCAGAATGGAAGCTGCATACGTCAAACTGGTAATTTAATATTGCCCTGTGCTTGACCTGAATCTGGGAAGCTCTGTATAAATCCTGGGAACATGTTCAGTTCGGGTTATTCTTCCCACAAACAGAATGTAATCTTTTGAAGGCCTGTGTTAGAAATTGAATGTAGGATAGAACAGACACTACACCATCCAGTGATCTTGTAATCTAGTCAGAATCTGGCCTCTAATGCCTATATATAAATGCAAGTTCTTGCTTTCTTTACACGTTATCGTCAGTCAATTGTGGGCATTACACACAGCTTTTGTCGTAGCCTGGTTTAATAATTTTACTTAAATTGTGTTATGGCAATTGAAATGTATTTGGTGTTAAACTTGAGCTTGAAACTTGTAAAATGCTCACAAACAGACTAAAAAGGAAAACAGTTGATTACATTATCAATTTTTAAAATTGACAGCTGTTGTGATCTATTCAGTAACTTCTGCATGTTTCCATAGTTTTATGTAAGAGGTACTGATGCTTTCTCTCTCCTGTCTACTATTTTAATGCTCGCAAAGTAGGTCTCAATTGCTTTTATTGGAAAGAAGATTCCAGTATGTTATCAAAAAGCATTTTTTAAGGTGGGCGGGTGTGTTTGTGTATTGTGTGATTGAACAAAGGTTGTATTTTTTTTAGAACTTAAACTTTTTATACTGTGTAGTAACTGTTGGGTTCAAGTCAAAAGTAGAAATTGGGCAAGGATTTAGGTTTCCATGAGAGCCCTTGTCTGTAGAGTTGCTGAATAGGTTTCCTTATGATGGAAACTGAGGCCTATGATAGTATGAGTAATCGGAGGAGGGGTTGGGGGTGTTGAAGAGAATGCAGCTGTACAAATTCCAGAAGCAGGCCAGCGCATTTAGCATACAAGTGTAATTTCTAGTCTAAGCAGCATCCTTGTATCCAATTTAGTTTTGAGGTAGATTATATATAATTAATGTTTTTGATTAATTGCAGTATAGCATTGTCAGAAAGAGGCAGCCATGCATACGTACAACAGCCAGAGCCCTCTAGCTTACTGTTGTGACCTTTGCCCTTTTGTATCCTGTGACACTCGGCCTGTCTTTGTACTGCAGTTTATTCATGATGGATAAGTTGCCCCCAATCACATAAGTTGTGCCACGAAAGGAACAGATAAATTATTTTCGCCTGAAGTCGGTGCTTGGAGAGGAGAAAAAAGGGAATGTGGTAGTGAGTGTGAGGAAAGTCTGTTTGAGCGGGGCCCTATGGTATTATGGGGACAATCGGCAATCTAATAAACAACCCATTTGGAGAGATGTGCTGGTTCAAGCCTCCTCAACCTTTTTAGTACAAAACAATGAAGGAAATGACCGGATTTGTTAATCAGTGACTGCACAAACTAGGAAGAAAAATGAGTGTTAATAGTAATCAGTTGCGGCTATATTTTTTTCTGTGCCTCAGCATGTAGCCATTGGGTCCCACCCCTTGGTCCTCTAGTAATTTAGTCTCTGCTTTATAATCAAATGTAATTGCCTGGCGATCACTTGATGCAGAGCTGTCACTAGGATTTTGGTAGTGAAATTACCTCCCCTTTCACCCTTTCCTCTCTCCATTTTCTTTGTATTAGACTGAAATAGTAAAATAATATGTTGTGATTAGTATAAAAAAAAGCTAAAATGAAACTGTTTGCATTTAGTTGTTTCCTTTCCACCCTTTCAGATGGGAGGCCTTGTGGAAATGTGTATATTTTCTAGATGTGTACATTTTTCTGTGTGAAAACATTCCTTCCCTCCAGTGCAAGTGATTAAGGATCATTGCACTTTAATAAAAAAAAATAGGTCAGTAGGGGCAGATGGCTCTGAAGCTGCTTTGCTTCATGCTGTGTAATTGTACTTGTGAATGTCATAGCTGACCAGGATGCTCTGAAATGGTGTTGAGCAATGTACAGTGTCAAATTGAGAGATGATGATGCTCTTTGTTCAAACTAGTGGTAAAGTAGTTATGGTTGACTAATATCCTGTTTTTCTATTCTTGTTAAGAAAGGGAAAAGATAACTGTGGGTGGGTTGGGTGGAGAGAAAACACTTGGCTCTGTTGCTCAAGAAATGATGTCCATTTCAGGTTCATTGAAGTGGAGCTACAAGTACTAACTTGGTCCTGATGAGATTTAGAATGTAGCTGTAAAATGAAAATAAATGGTGTAATTAGATCGCATTGTTCTTCAATTTTCTCTCCTTGCATTGTACTGTGGGGACAGTTGTGATAGTTCTGACTTTATGGCGGTTAGGGTGCACTAGTAAATGGTCATCCTGCTGTTTAGCTTTGTCTGAATGGTAAAGAAGTAGTGAAAGAGTAATCTGCCAGAGACTCCAGCTGGAATACGCTTGCACTTAGTCACAAATGGAGCTTGTTACATCACTGGTAATCTGTTTGCCTCAGGGTGAGTGATGAACCCTGTGGCTGTGCTTCCTTTGTCAGGATCATTTCGAAAATGTGGCCTGGAATCTGTAAATCCATTGTAGTGATTACGTATTCATTTCTGGCATCTGGATGGAAAGGCAAAAATGCTGATATTTGTACACTTGTTAGACAGTAACTTTAAAGCTATATCAAATATTATACAACTCTGAAATGTTTACATTTGAAATGTCAATTGAACCGAACTGCAGTGTTAGCAGCAGTTGAGTTTGGACAACTGCATGTCCAATTATAAATAATCTAAAGATATACTTGGATCAAGACTTTTGTACAATTAGCATAAAGGTTAGAATTTTATTTTCAGGTGTGAGATATGCCTGCTATGATACTTAAATTATTTAAGGCACACTAGTTCTGTAAACAATTTTCTAGATAACAGTCCTGTACACTGTAGTTGAATTTTGTTTATCATTTATAATTCTGCTTGCATATGATTATGTTGCTCATAGGGATGATGGGGTTAAGGATGCAATGGAAGAGGTTGGAGCATATTCTAGGCTTTACAGTAGCAGATGGAGTGCTCTGCTGTATTCATACAGCTGCCTGCCTGGTGTGGTGGCAGCTGCTGTGGCTGCAGTTTGTTCTTTTGTTCTTTTGCAACCAAGAATGTTGAACTGAGGAGTGTAATCAAGAATGAATTAATGGGTCAGGTTAGTTATATTGTGTAGGATACTCTTGGTACAAACTGTAAGCAAAAGAATATGTGTTACTGAATTTTACAGTTAACTTTTTTAACTTCCTAGAAAGCTTAGCACCTCTTTGTGCAGGTCCATATAGAGGGAAGTGACATCTTAATGTGGCCTTATTGATTGTCTTTGTGTATGTCACATTCATTCCATTTGTCCCCAATTTTATTTTTATTTTCATTTTCTTCCTAGGACTTCTATCCAGACTTTGCCTGACACTGAATTGTCCAAAAGAATTAAGGAAATGTGGAGTGACATGCAGGAGATTAGTCATAGGATTTAAGGCTTTGAGAACATACACCTCGAAGGGAAGCGGGTGAGGTGAAACACAGAATAGTTCACTTTTTGTGCCACTAGGGGAGCTGTGAGCACAAGGAAGATGGCAGATCCTGGTATGCTGAGTTTGTTTGGTGATGATGGGAACATTTTCAGTGAAGGGCTTGAAGGTCTTGGCGAATGTGGTTTTTCAGAGAATCCAGTGAATGCTCTTGCGCAACAACTACCCATGGATCAAGGATTTGGCTCCATGCAGTCTCCCCTCCATCATCCCCCACCCACTCAGACTCAAACTAAGCTGACTCATTATGATCATTTTGGTCCGTTTGAACAGCAGAAAATGCATCTGGTAGATCAGCCTAACCGAATGATTGGTAATACTCCTGGGAATGGCATGGCATCGCCTCACTCGCAGTACCACAATCCCTCAGTTCCACCAGTCCCTCACAGTGGTGCTCAGATGGGAGTATACCCTACTATGCAGAATGAAAGGTGTGGGCAGCAGTTTGTGGAAAGCAGCTCCATGTGGGGACCACGTGCTGTCCAGGTGCCAGAACAGACCCGACCTGCCTTCCAGCAACAGCAGCAACCACAGCCACCACCTCCGGGGCAAGGGCATGCTCAGCATATGCAACAGATGGGGAATTACCTGACGCGTAGTGATTATTCATTGCAACAGCACAACCAGCCTCAGCAACAGAGGGTGAACCAATTCACTCAGGGTCAAGAGGCCCTCAGTCAGGGAAATCCTTTCATGGGAACTTCAGGACCAGGTCACTTATCTCATATGCCCCAGCAAACCCCCAACATGGGCCCTTCCTTACGTCACGCTCCAACCCAGCAGTACCATCCCCATCCCCCTCCCCCCAATTCTCTCCATGGAGACTCCATTGCTCACAGCCCTAGATTCTCCCCTAATCCTTCTCAGCAAGTGAGTAGTAGGCAACAAAACTTAAACTTCACTTCACGTAGCCAGGCAGTACCTTCACAATCTGTAAGTAGCTCAGGGCAGTATTCACAATATCCTTATAGTAACATTAATCAGGGATTAGTTAACAGCAATACAGGGATCAATCAAAACCTAGGCCTTAATAATAACCCATCTGTGAATCAGTCAATACCCCGCTATCCAAATACTGTGGGATTCCCAGCTGGCACTAGCCAAGGACTAATGCACCAGCAGCCTATACATCCAGGTGGTCCACTTAACCAAATTAATGCACAAACTATGCACCCCACACAGTCTCAGGGAACTTATGCTTCTCCACCTCCCATGTCACCTATGAAAGCTATGAGTAACCCAGCAGGCACCCCTCCACCACAGGTTAGGCCTGGCAGTGCTGGAATGCAACTCGAGGTTGGAAGTTATTCAAACATGCCCCTGCCTCAACAGCCACACCAGTCCCCGGGTACCATGGGACTTGGACAGAGGAGCATGGGTCCTAGAAGCATGCAGACACAACAATACATGAGCCCTTCTGTGCCAAGGGATATTGGCAACCTTCCAAGACCAGTCGGCGCACTGGGTCCCAGTGGAAATCATGCAGATCAGGTGATGCAGGAACGCCTAATGTCTGGCCAGCAGCACCCAAATCAGCCTTTTCAGCCTCAATTGCCAACTTGTCCACCTGTGAAACAGCATCCAACAGTGCATCATCAAACTTCTCCTACACCTCATCAGCATCAACCATGGGTACAGTCACAACATTCATCACCTAAGGCCACATCGCAACAAGTGCCTGCCCAACATCAGGTGAGTGATGTATCTGAATTATGGCAGAGTTTAATTGCAGTTTGAGTATGCAAAATGTGCTCCATTGCTGCATGTTAATGGCTGTTAAAGTATAGTTAACAAAATATGTGTCGTGAGTTGTTTAGCATGAAAATGATTGTGAATTAAATAATGCAATTTTGAACTCTCATGTTGCTTGAGGTTTTATTTTTTAAACAATACGTACATATAGCTTGGCATTAATGTTTTAGGAATGCTTGAATAAAATATACAAGTGGTTGAAATGGAGAATACTATTTCAGTATGCAAATCTCAGGGTAGATTATTTTTACACATTTGCTATTCTGGATTAAATGCTCCAATTATAGGACAGGTGAGGACGTAATAACTGCTTGAAACAGTGTTCAACTATGCTGTTGATCTATGGTTATATTTATGCCATCAATATTGCTTGTCATTTTTGTGCTATGAAGTAAAGTGAACTTTTTCATGTTCAAAATTGAAGCAATCTTCATAATTGCTGCTGCTTTTTGTGACTTGCCCTGGACTCCTCTTCTCCACTCTGCAAATTCCAGCTTTCTCTCTCGCCCTCCATCGAGCTGAACCCTCACCCATCCAATTCTGCAGGTTCTCAACATCTCAGCAGGAAACCTATCACTTGCTCCCTCAATTCCCTTCCTGTCCCAGCTCCTGACTACACTTCATCTCCTCAGCCTCATGCTTGCTGATGCTAACCAATCTTTCTTCAGCATTGTGCTTATTTCCTTCAAATTTTTATCTCCTCGAAATCTACCCCATCTCCAACCTTCCCTTTCTTTCTAAACTCTTGAGTGCATTGTTGCCTCATGACAGTGGTCCCATGACTACTTGTTTGAGGCTCTTCAGTCTGGCTTCTGTGTTGCCCACATTACTGAGACTACTGGTCAAAATCACAAATGACATTCTATGTGCATATGGCTCTGTCTTTTCCTCATCTTCTTTGACTTGCCTTATCCCTTCAACAACATTGGCCATTCCATCTCTGTCTCTTCTGCAACCTACTGCAACTCCTCATTCAACTCATACCTGGTGCAGTGCAGGAATTATGTGGCTTCTAAAAGTATCTCTTTGGGTCCATCCTTGACCCCTTCCTCTTTACTGCCTACATAGTATTTGTTGGTGATATCATGGAGTCAGGTTGTACATGTATGCTTTCAGTACCTGACCCTACCCCCCCCCCCCCCCCCCCTTCACTCACTCCTATAAATCCAAAAATTATTGCCATGCTCTCCACTGGTCTGTCTGCCAAAATCTCCTCCAGCTTAATGTTGGTAAAAACATTATCCTTTTCAGCATCCACGTGCTTCTGACTTTGACTCCTATAAATCTCCCAGCTGCCATCTCGGGCTGAGTAGGGAGATGCGGAATCTGTGCTGCTTGACCCTGAGCTGACCTTCCTCTGTTATATCCACTCCATTACCAAGGTGCTTTCTTCCAACTCTGCAACATTGCCTGCCTCAGCTCCTACCACTATACTGCCATCAGGAAAACTTTAGTTCACTCCTTTATTGCCTTCAAACAATTACTTCTGGAAAGCTGTTTCAGCCAGCCCTACCACGTCAACCCGCAACGTTACAACTCATCGAAAAAGTCTTGTGCTTCTGTCACCCCTATCCTCTGAGTTGATTTCAGAATTCTCATCCTCGCTTTCAAATCATTCTGTGGCCGAGCCTCGCACTACTTTAGTGATTTATTCTTGCCTTCTCTGAATTAACACCAGATTACTCCTTGTGCTCTGCTCTTTCCACTTTACCATTTGTCATCTTATTCAGCCACTTAGGCTCCTCTCCCCTGAAACTTTCTGTCTAATTCCTTCTGCTTGCCATCACCCTCCCTGCTTTCAAACATTATCAAAATTCTCCCCTTTGGCCTCCCACCCTTACACTCTCTAGTTTTCCATCTTGCTCAGTGTCCATTGTTTTCCTCCTTAATGTAAAGTGGTTTGATATATCTTTCCATACGTGAAGATTACTGTAGAAATGCCAGTTGGAGTTAACACAATTTTGATTAGTAGGGCCTAAACAGATTCTCTTTATTTCCCGTGAAATGAATTTTCTTCATATCCTGCCCCAATATCTTAAAAAAAAAAATCAGACAGGTAGGTAGTGTCTCTGGGGGGAAAAAAAAAGCTAATTTCAGTTCCCTGTACACCAAAGTATTCTCAGATCCTTGTAAGGGTTATTAGTTGCCTAGAGCTTTACTTTTAAAAAGGCATTGTTTCCACTGAAGAGCTGTTGAATAAGCTTTAAAAAGTTGCATGTATGTACCTTGAATAACTTGTCACTGATCATCTTGATACAAAAACCCCCCAAAGTTTAAAAAAAAAGTATTAGCACCACCTGCAAAAACCACATTGCACAAATGCAACCTGTCGCAGTGAATATTTTCCTGACCGTCAATATGCTAGCTCCAAAGTTCAGAGTATGGTTTGCTTAGCTGTTTTAAGAATTGAACTTGGCTAAAAATGCCCTGAAAGGACAAAATGTCTCAACACAACTGCCACTTCCAATCTAAAACTCCACTGAATGTGGTAAGTATCCAGTTGTGGTAGACAGCACCTTGAGTATCTTTTACCAAACTGTATTGCCAGCATTGAACTACTTCTGCATGCTCTTAACTGCACAATTCTTAACTGGTTTTATGCACTGCTTCTCTTGCCTCATAATTAGTCATCACCTCCAGATACCACTGACATTTTTTGAAATCGGGAGCAATAATGCAAATTTTTTTGTGGTTTTCGTACTGCTTATTACACACCACCTCCTGCGGTCTCCACAGAAGCCAGTCTTCAGCCAATTCGATTCACTCCATGTGATCTCAAACGGCTGAGCGCACTGGATACAGCAAAGGCTATGGGCCCCAACAACATCCCAGCTATCGTGCTTGGAGGGGACATTAGAGGTGGTGGTGTTCCCAAGCACCTGCTGCCCTTGTCCTTCTAGGTGGAAGAGGTCGTGGGTTTGGGAGGTGCTGCCGAAGAAGCCTTGACGAGTTGCTGCAGTGCATCTTGCAGATGGTACACACTGCAGCCATGGTACGCCGGTAAATGAATTTTAGATTGTACCAAAAGTCTCATTGTCCCAGCATTCGATTTGGAAAACTAATTGCATATAAAATTAATAAATTATATAGAATGATTACATTATATATAATAGAATGATTACATTATATAAAATTATGGTAATGTTTTATACATATTTGGTTAAATGTTTTCACAAATGATTGTGCTGTGTATCATTTCTGAAGTCGAATTTACCATTCCACTTAAATGCCACTGGACTCCTATCCATTAGCTTTATCACATTGCCATCTATTTGAATGTTTTCTCTTATTGTATTTGCCCCATACTAATGGCAAACACACCATTTTTAAAAAAAAGCCTTTCAAATATATTAACATCTGCTTTGCAAATCTGCGATTTGAACCTCACATAGTAGCTTTGGTGGCAAAGCAATAAACCTTCACTTTCACCTGATCCCTTTCCATATTGGGTAAGTCTTGCCAGTGTTTTGCCAAGCTTCTGAAGAGCAAAGCTGGCGAGACCAGTTTGATCTCAAGCACCCTAGGTGTTTGCCATTGTGGTTTGTTGGTGTGTAGTTTGTTTTTGTACCATGAGTTTTGCTAGAAATATGGGATGAAGCAAGGGGTTGGAATATTCAGAGAGGAATATTGGGATTTGTTTAGTTAAACAAAAACTAGTTTGTTAGAATATCCATTATTTCCTTCCCCCCAAATCTAAAGGGAAAGGGATTATCATTTTAAGACAGACATGATTGCGATTAAACACACACAATTCCATATTTGGAATTATTTTAAAAGAAACAAACTATTGGATTTATATAATGCGTTATCCTGCCTCGAGGTGTCACAATACTTTAAAGTATAATTACTGTTGCTATGTAGGCAAACATGCCAGCCATATTCTGCACAGCAAGACCTTGAGAGACTGGGAACTGTTGGTAATGAGAGGGACCTGGCTGTCCTTGTACACAAATCGCAAAAAGTTAACATGCAGGTTCAGCAAGCAATTAGGAAAGCAAATGGTATATTATCCTTTGTTACAAAGGGATTAGTATAAGAGTACAGAAGCCTTACACCTGGAGTACTATGTAAAGTTTTTGACTCCTTACCTAAGGAAGGATATACTTGCCTTGCAGGGAATGCAACGTAGGTTCACTAGACTGATTCCTGGGATGGGGGGATTGTCCTATGAGGAGAGATTGAGTAGACTAGGCCTACATTCTCGAGTTTAGAAGAATGAGAGGTGATCTCATTGAAACATAACATTCGTGAGGGGCTCAACAGGATAGATGTTGTGAGGATGTATCCCCTGGTTGGCGAGTCTAGAACTAAAGAAAGAAAGACTTGCATTTATATAGTGCCTTTCACAGCATCAAGACATCTCAAAGCGCTTTACAACCAATGAAGTACTTTTGAAGTGTAGTCACTGTAGTAATGTAGGAAATGCTGCAGCTAATTTGCACACAACAAGTTCCCACAAGTAGCAATGTGATCATGACCAGATAATCTGTTTTAGTGATGTTGGTTGAGGGATAAATATTGGCCAGGACACAGTCACAGAATAAGGGGTCAGCCATTTAGGATTGAGATGAGAAATTTCTTCACTCAGGGTTGTGAACCTTTGGAATTCTCTGCCCCAGAGAGCTGTAGCTGCTCAGTCATTGAGTATATTCAAGACCGAGATCAATTGATTTTTGGATACTAAGGGAAACAGGGATAGTGCAGGAAGGTGGTGTTGAGGTAAAAGATCAACCATGATCTTATTGAGCAGGCTCGAAGGACCAAATAGCCTATTCCTGCTCCTATTTCGTATGTTCTTGTAATCAATGCAGCGAAGAGAGGAATGACCAGTTCATATATTTGTATTGGTTGAGGGAATTGGTCAGGACACTGGAAGAACACTCTGCTGATCTTTGAATAGTCATGGGATCTTTAGCAGCCACCTGAGCAGGCAAACGGAGCCTCGTTTTAATGCCTCATCCAGAGAAGCACTCCTTCAGTATTGCACTGAAGTGCTCATTTAGATTACAATGTCCCAGCCTGAAGCTTGAACTCGTGACCAGTGGTGAGCATGTTATCAACTGATCTAAGCTGCTGATTTTAAAAAATATACTTTTTGTGTCGGATACAAAATGAATGGAGTAGAATTAGCATAGGGTGAATCAGAAAGGGCCCAGGGAGTAATAGTGTAATTGTGTCAGTGTCTAAACAATGTAATGAAGCGAATTTTGAAAAGAAATTGCTGGGATATGACTGCTGAGGCAGCACAATGTACTGATTAACCATAACTTGAGTAAAGTTGTAGTTAGCACATTGGTGATATACAAGCATTGGGGAGGGTGCAGAGTAAAGTAATAGGAATGGTTCCAAGTATAAGCGACTAACTTTTGAGGAAAGATTAGAAAAGCTCAGCCGCTACAGCCCAGAGAGAAGACGGTTAAGGGGATAACTTGAAGTATGTAAAATATTGAATAATTTGTTGAGAAATTCTGAATATTACTTTAAAATCTGTTGGGACAGTAGAACTAGAGGTCGTAACTTAAAAACTTGTGAAAAATAAATTTAGATCGAATAGTTATAATAGCAGGAACTTCTAATGGTGATAAAGGTCTAGCATCATCTTCCAGGCAGGGAAGGTAGACCTGCACATTTGGGGATATTCAAAACTCAATTGACTGCTAGGTTGAGTTAGTTTCAGTGAGCCAACTGGTCTGGTCTGGTTCCAGGTGTGTTTTAGCCTTCTGCACTTGTCAAACAAAAAGGTTGTAATTGAAGCAGAAGTTTTCAGTGAAAGTCTCAGTCAAAGTGTTTGTGTAGTACTGCCAAGAGTAACTTTCCATTCACCATTTCAACAAAATCTGTTAATTTTAATATTCTGCTGTGTAAAGAAATTTCCTGTAGTGATATACAAACAGAAAATGCTGGAAATACTCAGGTCAGGCAGCATCTGTGGAGTGAGAAACTGTTAACGTTTCAAGTCGATGACTTTTTTAATCAGAACTGAAGAAAGTTTGAGATGTAACAGGTTTTAAGCAAGTGCAAAGGCCTGGAAGGGGGGTGGAGTAGAGGAAAGAACAAATGGGAAAGGTCTGTAATTGGGTGGAAGACAGAAAAGATTAAATGACAAAAGGGATGATGGTGCAAGGCAAAAGAAACAAAAGATGGGTCAAGAGATGTAAATGGGGATATCACAATCATCAGTAATAGCTGCCGTTTGGGGAAAAAAATGGGGGCAGAGGTTATAATCTGAAATTGTTGAACTCAATGTTGATTCCGGAAGGCTCCTAATAAAAAAAATGAGGTACTGTTCCTAAAGCTTATGTTGAGCTTCATTGCGACAGTGTAGGAGGCCAAGATCAGAGTGGGAATGGGGCGGAGAATTAAAATGACAGGCGACAGGAAGCTTGGGGTCACCCTTGCGGACTGAATGGAGGTGTTCCACAAAGCAGTGACCCAAACTCTGTTTGGTCTCTCAATGTAGAGGAGAGGAGACTGCATCGTGAGCAGCGAATACAGTATACAAAATTGAAAGAAGTACAGGTAAATTGCTGTTTCACCTGGAAAGTATTTGGGGCCCTGGATGGTGGGACGGGAGGAGATAAAAGGGCAGGTGTTGCATCTCCTGCGCTTGCAAGTGAAGGGGAGTGGGGGTTAGGGGTTATAGAGGAGTGGACCAGGGTGTTGCAGAGGGAACGGTCCCTTCGGTATGCTGAAAGGGGAGGGGAAGATGTGTTGGTGGTGGGATCACGCTGGAGAATGCAGAAATGGCAGAGGATGATACGTTGAATGTGGAGGCTGGTGGGGTGGAAGGTGAGGACAAGGGGAACTCCATCGTGGTTCCGGGAGGGAGGGGAAGTGGTGAGAGCAGGAGTGGAACGGACACGGTCGAGGACCCTGTCAACCACGGTAGAGGGGAATCCTCGGTTGAGGAAAAGGAAGACATACTGGAAGCAGTCGTATGGAAGGGGACATCGGCAGAACAGATGCGACGGAGACAGAGAAACTGGGAGAATGGAATAGAGTCCTTACAGGAAGTGGGGTGGGAGGAAGTGTAGTCAAGGTAGCTGTAGGAGTCAGTGGGTTTATAGTGGATATTGGTCAACAGCCTATCCCCAGAAATGGAGACCGAGAAGTTGAGGAAGGGAAGTGAAGGGAAGAGTCAGAGCTAGTGTGAAGGTGAGGGAAGGGTGGAAATTGCAAGTTGATTGAAATTTTCCAGTTCGGGGCAAGAGCAGGAAACGGCACCACTACAATCAGCAATGTACCGCATAAAGAGGTGAGGGAGGGGACGTGAGTAGGACTGGAACAAGGAATGTTCCACATATCCCACGAAAAGGCAGATACAGCTAGGGACCCATGCGGGTTCCCATAGCAGCACCTTTTATTTGGAGGAAGTGAGTGGAGTCAAAGGAGAAGTTATTCAATGTGAGAACATGTTTAGCCAGGTGGAGGAGGAGGATGGGGTTGGGCCTCGGTTCAAGGAAGAAGCGGAGAGCCCTCAGGCTGTCCTGATGGGGGATGGAGGTGTAGATGGATTGGTCAGCCATGGTGAAAAGGAGACGGTTATGGGTCCTAGTAGTGCCTGTCTTTTCCTTGAATATGTGGAATATTCTTTGTTCCGTTCCTACTTGGCTTCCCTCCCTCACCTCAATTCCGCTACATTGATGACTGCATCAGTGCCATTTCCTGCTCTCGCCCTGAGCTGGAAAATGTCATCAATTTTGTTTCCAATTTCCACCAGTCCCTCGTCATTGGGGAGACCAAACGCAGATTGGGTGACCGCTTTACGGAGCACCTCCGTTCAGTCCGCAAGTGTGACCCTGAGCTTCCGGTCGCCTGTCATTTTAATCCTATGTCCCACTCCCACTCTGACCCCTCTGTCCTCGGCCACCTACACTGTTCCAATGAAGCTCAACGTAAGCTCGAGGAACAACACCTCATCTTTCTATTAAGCACTTTACAGCCTTCCAGACATTGAATTAACTATTTCAGATCATAAACTCTGCCCCCATTTTTTCAAACGGCAGCTGTTGCTGCTGATTCTGCTATTCCCATTTACACCTCCTCTAGACCCATCTTTTGTACCATTGTTTAAAAAGGAGAAAGGGATAGACCGAGTAATTACAGGCCAGTCAGCCTAACCTTGGTGGTGGGCAAATTGTTGGAAAAAATTCTGAGGGACAGTATTAGTTGTCATTTAGAAAGGCACGGTTTAAGCAAGGACAGTCAGCATGGATTTGTTAATGGAAGGTTGTATCTGACTAACTTGATTGAATTTTTTGATGAGGTAACGAGGAGAGTCGATGAGGGTAGTGCGTTTGATGTAGTCTACATGGATTTTAGCAAGGCCTTTGACAAGGTCCCACATGGCAAACTGGTCAGAAAAGTAAAAGCCCATGGGATCCAAGGGAAAGTGGCAAGTTGGATCCAAAATTGGCTCGGGAAGCAAAGGGTAATGGTCGATGGATGTTTTTGTGACTGGAAAGCTGTTTCCAGTGGGGTTCTGCAGGGCTCAGTACTAGGTCCCTTGCTTTTTGTGGCATGCATCAATGATTTAGACTTCAGTGTTGGGGGCAAAATTTAGAAGCTTGCAGATGATACAAAAATTGGCTGTGTGCTTGCTAGTGAGGAAGAAAGCTGCAGACTGCAGGAAGATAACAATGGACTGGCCAGGTGGGCAGAAAAGTGGCAAATGGAATTCAATCTGGAGAAGTGTGAGGTAATGCATTTGGGGAGGGCTAACAAGGCAAGGGAATACACAAAAAATGGTAGGATACAGAGAAGTGTAGAAGAGCAGAGGGACCTTGGAGTGCATATCCACAGATCCCTGAAGGTAGCCGGACAGGTAGATAAGGTGGTTAAGAAGGCATACGGGATACTTTCCTTTATTAGCCGAACCATAGAATATTAGAGCAGGGAGGTTATGCTTGAACTGTATAAAACACTAGTTAGGCCACAGCTAGAGTACTGCGTCCAGTTCTGGTCACCACATTACAGGAAAGATGTGATTGCACTAAAGAGGGTACAGAGGAGATTTACGAGGATGTTGCCAGGATTGGAGAATTTTAGCTATGAGAAAAGATTGGAGAGGTTGGGGTTGTTTTCTTTGGAACAGAGGAGGCTGAGGGGAGACTTGATTGAGGTGTATATAATTATGAGGGGCCTAGATATAATGGCTAAGAAGGACCTATTTCCCCTAGCAGAGAGGTCAATAACCAGGGGGCATAGATTTAAAGTAATTTGCAGAAGGATTCAAGGGGAGTTGAGAACTTTTTTCCACCCAGAGGGTTGTGGGGGTCTGGAACACACTGCCTGAAAGGGTGGTGGAGGCAGAAACGCTCAGTACATTTAAAAAGTACTTGGATATGCACTTGAAGTGCTGTAACCTACAAGGCAATGGACCAAGAGCTGGAAAGTGGGATTAGGCGGGATAGCTCTTTGGCCAGCACAGAAAAGATGGGTTGAATGGCCTCTTGTGCCATAAATTTCTATGCTTCTATTATTTTGTTTCTTTACTTGTCCCATTACCATCTCATTTTGCCTTACACCATCATCCCTTTTGTGATATAAACTCTCCTGCCTTCCTCCCTATCACAGACCTTCCCTTTTGTTCTTTGCTGCCCTCCCCGTTTCCCTGCCTCTATTTGCTTAAAACCTGTTGCATCTCTAACTTTTTCCAGTTCTGACGAAAGGTCATCCTGAAATGTTAAATCTGTTTCTCTCTCCACAGATGCTGCCCGACCTGAGTGTTTCCAGCATTTTGTTGATTTTATTGTCTCTGTTCTTGGCCATGCATGTCTTATAGCCAGGGAGTTTTGTAGCACCCAGACCTGCTGGAGCCACTCTGTGCTGGCTGCTAAATGTGTGCAAGAGCAGTTGAGGGACAAGGTGCTTGTGTTTCTCTCCTGTGGAGAGGCACTTGGTCTTTGGCATAGCTCTTCCCCATAGCAATACAGCAAAAATCAGGGACTCAAATGTATGGTATTGAACTCCTGTCTGCTGTCATGCAGTGTTGTTGCTCTAAAGTGGTGCTGTTTGATTTTAAGTTTACTGCTTTTCTAATTTTTCCAGTGATTTAGCTGTAAATGAAAGACATTATGATGTAATTACTACTTACCTCAAATCCATTATCAATATAACATGGCACTTGCACTGCCAGATCTGGCTGGACCACATAAAGCATTATCTGCTCACTATTCCAGAATCATTCTAGAATGCAAAGATAACCCCCAGGTTCTTTTCTCTACTGCTAACTGTCTTCTTAAACCCCTCTCCCCTGTCTCCTCCACACTCACCGCCAACAAGAAGTGTGAGGAGCTCATGGACGTCTTTGTTTCTAAGATTGAGACCATCTGTTCAGCTGCCTCTTCCACTTCCCTTCCTTCCCCTAGACCACTGGGCCAACTTCTAAGGCTCCCTTGTGCCCTAGCCCTGAACATGCATCTTTCTCCAGTTTCTCTCTGAACTCCCCTCATGAACTCTCTATGCTCATCTTGTCTACGAGACCCACTTCCTGCTCCCTCGACCCTATTCCCACCAAACTGCTGACCACCCAACTTCCTTTTCTGGCTCCCATGTTAGCTGACATTGTTAATGGTTCTCGCTCCTCAGGTGCTGTCCCCCTCTCCTTCAAATCTACCATCATCATCCCTCTCCTCAAAAAAACAACCCTGACCCCTCCATCCTTGCAAACCATCTCCAACCTCCCTTTCCTCTCAAGTCCTTGAACGTGTTGTCGTCTCCCATCTTTCCTGGAACTCCATGTTTAAATCCGACAAGTGTTTGCTGCTAGAGGAACTCAAGTTCCATGTTATGGAGCTTGAGACCGAGCTTCAGACACTGCGACACATCAGGGAGGAGGAGAAGTTCCTGGACTCTATGTTTCAGGAGATGGTCACACCTATGAAGTTAATTACTGCAGATGTAGTCCGTGGTCAGGGACAGGACGGTGTGACTACGAGTGAGGAAGGTACAGGGATCCAGGATGTAGTGTTGAAGGAGACGCAGCCCTTGTTCTTGTCCAGCAGGATCGAGGTTCTTGCTCCCTGTGAGGGCGGGAGTGGGGACTGCAGGGAGGATGAGCAACCTAGCCACAGCACCGTGGTACAAGGGGCCATTCAAGTGGAGGGAATAAAAAGAAATGTTGTAGTGGTAGGGGATAGTATCATTAGGGGGATAGATAGGGTTCTCTGCAGTCAAGAGCGGGAGTCCCGAAGGCTGTGTTGCCTGCCTGGTGCCAGGGTTAAGGACATCTCTTCTGGGCTGGAAAGAAACTTGGCGTGGGAGGGGGAGGATCCAGTTGTCGTGGTCCATGTTGGTACAAACGACGTAGATAGGACAAGGAAGACGGTTCTGTTAAAGGAGTATGAGCAGCTAGGGGTCAAATTAAAAAACAGAACCTCAAGGGTAATAATCTCTGGGTTATTACCTGAGCCACGAGCGAATTTGGCTAGGATAAATAAAATTAAAGAGTTAAATGCGTGGCTCAAAGACTGGTGTGGGAGAAATGGGTTTTGCTTCTTGGGACACTGGCACCAGTACTGGGACAGGAGGGAGCTGTTCCGTTGGGACGGACTCCACTTGGCCAGTGCTGGGACTAGAGTCCTGGCGAATCATATAACTAGGGCTGTAGAGAGGGCTTTAAACTAATTAGTGGGGGGGAGGTTTCTAGAGAGCAAATAATAGAAATGACAACAGAGAAGGTCATAGACTTAGGTAGCAGTGGGGGAATTAAAAAACAATGTGTCAGGAAGGGACAGAAGGTATGGAGTAAAAAGTAAAGTACTAAAAAGGGAAAAAACAGGAACTAAGTGTTACAAAACATATTTGAAAGTTCTTTATCTGAATGCACGTAGCATTCGTAACAAAATGAATGAGTTAACGGCACAAATAATGACATATGGGTATGATCTTGTGGCCATTACAGAAACATGGCTGCAGGGTGACCATGACTGGGAATTAAACATACCAGGTTATTTAACAATCAGGAAGGACAGGCAGGAAGGGAGAGGAGGTGGGGTGGCTATGTTAATAAAGGAAGGAATCACTATAATACAGAGAAATGATATTGGGTCAAAGGAGCAGGATAGTGAAACAGTTTGGGTGGAGATAAGGAATAATAAGGGGGAAAAAAACACTAGTGGGTGTAGTCTATAGGCCTCCGAACAGTTGCAACTCTGTTGGACGGAGTATTAATCAGGAAATAGTTGAGGCTTGTAATAAGGGAACAGCTATAATTATGGGTGATTTTAATTATCATATTAACTGGACAAATCAAATTGGGCAGAGCAGCCTTGAGGATGAGTTCATTGAGTGTATTAGGGATGGGTTTCTTGAGCAGTATGTAACTGAACCGACCAGGGGGCAAGCAACCTTAGATTTGGTCCTGTGTAATGAGACAGGATTAATTAAAAATGTCCTAGTAAAGGATCCCCTTGGAATGAGTGACCATAACATGGTTGAGTTCCATATTCAATTAGAGGGTGAGAAGGTTGGATCTCAAACAAGCGTGCTGAGCTTGAATAAAGGAGACAATGAAGGTATGAGAGCGGAATTAATTAGCGTGGACTGGGAAAATAGATTAAAGGGTAAGATGGTACATGATCAGTGGTGTACATTTAAGGAGTTATTTTACAACTTCCAAAAAAAATATATTCCACTGAGGGAAAAAAGGGTGTAAAAGAAAAGATAGCCATCCGTGGCTAAGTAAAGTAATTAAGGATAGTATCCGACTAAAAACAAGGGCATATAAGGTAGCCAAATCTAGTGGGAGGATGGAAGATTGGGAAGTCTTTAAAAGACAGCAAAAAATAACTAAAAGATAGATTATGAAAGTAAATTAGCAAAAAATATAAAAACAGACAGTAAAAGTTTCTATAGTTATATAAAAAGAAAAAGGGTGGCTAAAGTAAATGTTGGTCCCTTAGAGGATGAGACCGGGAAATTAATGGTGGGAAATATGGAGATGGCAAAAACACTGAACGATTATTTTGTATCAGTCTTTACAGTAGAGGACACTAAGAATATCCCAACACTGGACAAACAGGGGGCTCTAGGGGGGGAGGAACTAAATACGATTAAAATCACTAAGGAAGTGGTACTTGGTAAAATAATGGGACTCAAGGCAGATAAATCCCCTGGACCTGATGGCTTGCATCCCAGGGTCTTGAGGGAAGTAGCGGTAGGGATTGTGGATGCATTGGTAATAATTTTCCAAAACTCACTGGACTCAGCAAAGGTCCCGGCAGATTGGAAAACTGCTAATGTAACACCCTTATTTAAAAAGGGTAGTAGGCAGAAGGCTGGAAACTATAGACCTGTTAGCCTAACATCTGTGGTTGGTAAAATGTTAGAGTCCATTATTAAGGAGACAGTAACGGGACATTTGGATAAACATAATTTAATAGGACAAAGTCAGCATGGTTTCATGAAGGGGAAGTCATGTTTGACAAATTTGTTTGAGTTCTTTGAGGAAGTAACATACAGGGTGGATAAAGGGGAACCAGTGGACGTAGTGTATTTAGACTTCCAAAAGGCATTTGACAAGGTGCCACACAAAAGATTATTGCTCAAGATAAAAAATCACGGGATTGGGGGTAATATTCTGGCGTGGGTGGAGGATTGGCTCTCTAACAGAAAGCAGACAGTTGGGATAAATGGTTCGTTCTCAGATTGGCAACCAGTAACTAGTGGTGTTCCGCAGGGGTCAGTGCTGGGTCCCCAACTCTTTACAATCTATATTAACGATTTGGAGGAGGGGACCGAGTGTAACATATCAAAGTTTGCAGATGATACAAAGATGGGACGGAAAGTAGTGAGTGAGGAGGACATAAAAAACCTGCAAAGGGACATAGACAGGCTAAGTAAGTGGGCAGAGATTTGGCAGATGGAATACAATACTGGAAAGTGTGAGGTTATGCACTTTGGCAGGAAAAATCATAGAGCAAGTTATTATCTTAATGGCAAGAAACTGGAAAGTACTGTAGTACAAAGGGATCTGGGGGCCCTGGTGCACGAAACTCAAAAAGTTAGTATGCAGGTGCAGCAAGTGATTAAGAAGGCCAATGGAATGTTGGCTTTTATTGCTAGGGGGATGGAATATAAAAACAGGGAGGTATTGCTGCAGTTGTACAAGGTATTGGTGAGACCGCACCTGGAATACTGCATACAGTTTTGGTGTCCATACTTAAGAAAAGACATACTTGCTCTCGAGTCAGTACAAAGAAGGTTCACTCGGTTAACCCCGGGGATGAGGGGGTGGTCATATGAGGAGAGGTTGAGTAGATTGGGACTCTACTCATTGGAGTTCAGAAGAATGAGAGGCGATCTTATTGAAACATATAAGATTGTGAAGGGGCTTGATCGGGTGGATGCGGTGAGGATGTTCCCAATGATGGGCGAAACTAGAACTAGGGGGCATAATCTTAAAATAAGGGGCTGCTCATTCAAAACTGAGATGAGGAGAAACTTCTTCACTCAGAGTGTGGTAGGTTTGTGGAATTTGCTGCCCCAGAAAGCTGTGGAAGCTACATCATTAAATAAATTTAAAACAGAAATAGATAGTTTCCTAGAAGTAAAGGGAATTAAGGGTTACGGGGAGCGGGCAGGAAATTGGACATGAGTCTAGGTTCGGAATGGTCATGGCCCTGTGGGTAGTGGAGTGGGCCCAGGGGCCGTATAGCCTTGTTCTGCTCCTACTGTGTTCTAATTCTGTGTTAGATTTCAGGAGATGGTTTTATTCCTGTTCCTGGCTGGGGTGGAGATCGCCTTTACAGAAGGTAAGTACTGTAGAAAATATAGGGACAGAGTGATCTCCTGGAAGAATTTCGATCGCCTAGATGGGTCGGAGAGGAATTTCCCAGATTTTTTTCTCCCAAATTGGCCATTGGGCCTTTATCTGGTTTTTCGCCTCTCCCGGGAGATCGCATGGGTTCGGGTGGATGCAGAGTGATAGAAGATTTGAGGTTTGGATCAGATCAGCCATGATCTTATTGAATGGTGGAGCAGGCTCGAGGGGCCGATTGGCCGACTCCTGCTCCTATTTCTTTTGTTCTTATGTTCAGTCAGGTTTTTGCCCCTACCACAGTACCAAAACAGCTCTCATTAAAGTCACAAATGACATCCTTTGTGACTGTGACAAATGTAAACAATCCCTCCTCATCCTTCTTGACCTGCCTGCAGCCTTTGACACGGTTGGCCACTCCATCCTCCTCCAACACCTCTCCACTGTTGTCCAGCAGGGTGGGAGTGCACTCGCCTGGTTCCATTCTTATCTGTCTAATTGTAGCCAGAGAATCACCTGCAACGGCTTCTCTTCCCACTCCCACAACGTTACCTCTGGTGTCCCCCAAGGATCTATCCTTGACCCCCTCCCATTTCTCATCTATATGCTGCCCCTTGGCGACATCATCTGAAAACACAGCATCAGCTTCCACATGTACGCTGATGACACCCAGCACTACCTCTTCTCTCGACCTCTCCATGGTCTCTAAATTGTCAGCCTGCTTGTCCGACATCCATTTCTGGATGAGCAGAAATTTTCTCCAATTAAATACTGGAGAGATCGAAGTCACTGTTTTCGGTCCCTGCCACAAACTCCGTTCCCTAGCCACTGACTCCATCCCTCTCCCTAACATCTGTCTGAGGCTGAACCACCCTGTTCGCAACCTTGGTGTCATATTTGACCCTGAAATGAGCTTCCGACCACACATTCGCCGTATAACTAAGACCACCTATTTCCACCTCCGTAACATCGCCCGTCTCCGCCCTTGCCTCCGCTCATCTGGTGCCGAAACACTCATCCATGTCTTTGTTACCTCTAGACTTGACTATTCCAACGCACTCCTGGCTGGCCTCCCACATTCCACCCTACGTAAACGAGGTAATCCAAAACTCGGCTGCCCGTGTCCTAACTCGCACCAAGTCCTGTTCACCTACGACCCCTATGCTCGCTGACCTACATTGGCTCCCAGTTAAGCATCGCCTTGATTTTAAAATTCTCATCCTTGTTTACAAATCCCTCCATGGCCTCGCCCCTTCCTATCTCTGAAATCTCCGGCCCCACAACCCCCGCGCTCCTCTAATTCTACCCTTTTGAGCATCCCTGATTATAATTGCTTAACCATTGGTGGCCATGCCTTCAGCTGCTGAGGCCGTAAACTCTGGAATTCCCTCCCTATACCTCTCTGCCTCTCTTTCCTCCTTTTTAAGTCGCTCCTTAAAACCTATCTCTTTGACCAAGCTTTTGATCATCGGTTCTAATTTCTCCTTTTGTGGCTCGGTGTCAAATTTCTTTTGTCTTATAACACGCCTGTGAAGTGCCTTGGGACATTTTACTACGTTAAATGTGCTATATAAATACTTGTAGTTGTAGTAGTACTACCCCCCCCCCCAACCCCCAAGCCCCCAATTTTCTACACTGAATTCATACTAGGGTACAATTCCAGGGACACCAGCATCCACCCCGTGCTCCTGCCACTACCTTTGCCCAAGTGGATGTTCTTTTGCGTTGGCCTAGACGGTTTCGGCAAGCTAAGGAGGAAATTGAAGACAAACCTGGTCCAATCCTTCCCCAATACCCCTATAAGCACCCTTCTGAAGTGATGGGTGCAGGAACTCTTGATTTATTTTTTGTTCCCCCCAGTAGCCCAAGGATACCAAGAGCAATTATAGCTCTCCACTTTTTACCCTAGCTGAGATCACCTACCATTTGGTTTGTATGGCTTATTATTCTACTAGGTGGTACTTTTACCCACTAGGCCATTGGAATAGTTCACTTTTTCGACAACTAAGTGGATGTGACGTTGATCATCTGTTATGTTATGCATGTGCAATGTTTTTAGTACCCGAATATCATTTTAGAAATGTTTGAATATTGATCTGAAAGACCCAAAATAAAGAAAAGAAAAAGAAAGACTTGCACCTTTCATGACCACGGGATGTCCCAAAGCACTTTATAGCCAATGAAGTAATTTTTTTTGGAAGTGTTGTAATGCAGAAAACGTGGCAGCCAATTTGTGCACAGCAAGCTCCCATGAACAGCAATGTGGTAATGACCAGATAATCTGTTTTTGTTATGTTGATTGAGGGTTAAATATTGGCCAGGTCATTGTGGATAACTCCCCTGCTCTTCTTCGAAATAGTGCCATAGGATCGTTTACGTCCTCCTGAGAGAGCAAACAGGGCCTCCGTTTTAACGTTTCATCCGAAAGATGGCACCTACAACAGTGCAGCACTCCCTCAGTACTGTACTGGAGTGTCAGCCTAGATTTTTGTGCTCATGTCCCTGGAGTTGGACTTGAACCCACAACCTCTCTGACTCAGAGGCGAGGGTGCTACCCACTGAGCCACAGCTGACGCTACTAAAGTTCAAAACTTCCTGCTACATTGAAGATTGTTGGTATTTCCTGTTCAACAAAGCAAGCTTTAATATCTCATGGATATGACGGTGCAGATATTCTTTAAGCGCTAGATGTCTGGCATTGAATCTTTGGTGGAAGGAAAATGAGTTACAGTCTACTTGAAACTTGAAATTTATTTTAAAAATTTGTTTATGGGATGTGGACGTCACTGGCAAGGCCAGCATTTATTGCCCATCCTAATTGTCCTTGAGAAGGTGGTGGTGCACTTTAATATAGGAATGGGAAAAGGTCATCCATCCTATTTGGGTTAGGGCCTGTTTGGATCATTTAATAAAACTTGCATTCATATCCTGTTTTATATGTCTCTCAAAGCACTTCTTCACATGCAGTTAATTATTTTAAGATGCAGTGACTGTAATGTAGAGAAACGTGGCAGCCATTTTGAGCATAGCTAGATCTCACCATCAGCTATCAGATGAATGACACACCTAATCTGTTTTTGGTCAGGTCAGCGGGAAGACTCCCCATTTCTCTTCAACTAGTGCTATCCTATCTTTAATGTCCACATAAACTACTAGAACAAGCAGATTGGGCTTCGGTTTAGTGTCTCATCCGAAGGGCAGATTGTATTTCTATTCTAAGCCAGTGTCTATTCCCTCCTAAGTCCGGGATTGATCCAATTCTCTTTTGAATACTTCAGCCATGATCACTACACTAGATGGCACTCTGCTCTATGTTGAATCCAAGTATAAAGTTAATTCACTTCAACTATGACTTCTTTAGCTGGTCATCTCTGATTCTCTTAACCTGGTTTTGCACAAAATATCACTTCATTTTAGTTAGTTATTTTGAAAACATAGATAATATTCTTCCTCTTTGTCTCATTAACATTTTCCTGGTAAGCTTCCTCAGCCTGTCCTGATAGCTGAGTCTAAAACCTGGAATAATCTTTACTTTTCTCTGAAACTTTTTCAGGGGTTGAGGATGAGAGATCTGTTTTTTTTTGTTGCTGGTGTGTAGCTTGCCACAATACTCCCAGTCTCATTAATACTTGATTGTACTTCACTGTCGACTTGTATTCTATTCTATCTGACCTGTGGATCTATTTCATCATTTTTGTTCGCAAATGTTGTTGTGCATTGTGAAGCTATTTTCCAGTTAATATGCCTAGATTTTTTTCTGCCTTGCTAGAAGTACTGTAGTCATAATTCCTGCTCCTGTATGTATTTCACTATACTCGAGTGCTAAAATGCATTTGTGATCATCTGCCTAATTGCTAACTATCTCTAGATCTCCTGAATTTATACTTTTCTCCTTTAAAAAAAATCTTGCTTTCCGAGTGGCAGGCAGTGACTAGTGGGGCACCGCAAGGATCGGTCCTAGGACCCCAGCTGTTCACAATATATATTAATGATCTGGACGAGGGAATTGGATGTAATATCTCCAAATTTGCAGACGACACAAAGCTGGGTGGGAGGGTAAGCTGTGAGGAGGATGTCGTGAAACTCCAGTACGATCTGGACAGGTTGGGTGATTGGGCAGAAACATGGCAAATGCAGTATAATGTGGATAAATGTGAGGTTATCCACTTTGGTGGCAAAAACAGGAAGGCAGACTATTATTTGAACGGCAATAGATTGGGAGAAGGGGAAGTGCAAAGAGACCTGGGTGTTCTTGTGCACCAGTCGCTGAAGGTAAGCATGCAGGTGCAGCAGGCGGTTAAGAAGGCAAATGGTATGTTGGCCTTCATAGTGAGAGGATTCGAGTACAGGAACAAGGATGTCTTGCTACAGTTGTACAGGGCCTTGGTGAGACCACACCTTGAGTATTGTGTGCAGTTTTGGTCGCCTTACCTGAGGAAGGATGTTCTTGCCATGGAAGGAGTGCAACGAAGATTCACCAGGCTGATACCTGGGATGGCAGGAATGACATATGAGGAGAGATTGTGTCGATTGGGCTTATACTCACTGGAGTTTAGAAGATTGAGAGGGGATCTCATCGAAACCTAGAAAATTATAGACATGGCCTGGACAGACTAGATGCAGGAAGGATGTTTCTGATGGCCGGGGAGTCCAGAACCAGGGGTCATAGTCTAAAGATAAGGGGTAAGCCATTTAGGACTGAAATGAGGAGGAATTTCTTCACCCAGAGAATGGTGAACCTGTGGAATTCTCTGCCACAGAGGGCGGTGGAGGCCAGTTCATTAATTATATTCAAGAAAGAGTTGGATATATTTCTTAAGGCTAAAGGGATCAAGGGATATGGGGAGAAGGCAGGGACAGGGTGCTGAATTTGGATGATCAGCCATGATCTCATTGAATGGCGGAGCAGGCTCGAAGGGCCGAATGGCCTACTCCTGCTCCTATCTTCTATGTTTCTCTCAACTTATCTGCAAACTTGGATGTTTTATTCGAGTTTTTATAGGTATTGGAAACTGCACTTAAAGTCTGAACCTTGGGGTACTCAACTGATCACAGTTATCCAGTTAGAACTACTACAAATTACTTTTTTCTTGGTAGCTAACTTGCTGCTTTCTCTAATCTGAAGACCTTTTATTTCAGCAACAAGTCTCTTGTGAGGCACATTACCTACTGCTTTCAAAGTCAAAATATATTAGAGCTCAAATACTGGTAATGGAAAAATTGACAAATGTATTAACCTGCCTTAAGCATTTTAGGAGGAATTTGTTTATTATTAAATAAACTTGAATTGCTTTCTTTGTAATAGACTAATGTTTTCTCCCTGTAGCCAATTATAATTTAGTATAGTCTAACTAAAGTTTGTATATTAGCAGTTTTCTAGTACTGTATATTTAATAATTTGAAGCAAACATCAGCCGCAGTCCCTCAAGTTTGAGTGTATTCTATTTGGGCCTCCTGCTTTATGAATTTAATCTCTCCATAAGCTCTGTTGCATTTTCCATCCTTCCAGTTATTAGAAAGGACATTGCATTGTTTCCTCACTCTCAGACTTTGGACCTCCTGTCTTCCTCCAATTCTCCTTCACTTGGCTCCCATACATGCAAACTTTCAGCAGTGTATACTGCCTAGCAATCAGGCTCAGGAACCACAGGTGACTTCCCCCTCCCTAACTGAGGTAAAGTGAGGCCAATTGTAGCACTCTTTTTCTCCCTTTTTTTCCCCTCCAGCTGCAATCACCTAATTCAGCATTGACCAGGGATTGAACCTGGTACTATCTTGGCCCAGCTACTCGCTAGACAAACGCTGTGGTAAACTGTGTATGTGATTGTCACAAAATTTGAAAGGAAAGAGACAATTGCCAAAATCCTGAGGGAGAAGTGGGGACAGAATTGGTAGTGTGACTTCTAGGTCAGAAAAGCAGAATCATTCATGAGATACATGTAATTCAAATTGAATCCAGATTAATAACTAATTGATTTGAATTGGATTAACTTGCCCAATAAATAAACACATTCCAAATCCACTGAAGTATACTCTGGGAATCTGACAGCCATCTTGTGAAAATCTGGTTGAGTCGATGGCTCAATTCACAAATCAGTCATTAAAAATGTAATTGTCTGGAGTTTTAGAACCCAGAAGAGAATTTCTCTGTTACCATCTTGTGCTAGAGGGGCAATATATTGACTAAATATCAATTTGTCTGCGAAGGTTTAATGTAAGTTTATATCGTTCGGCTTCCCTTCCAAACTATGTACCACATTAAAAAAAATTCATTCATGGGATGTGTGCGTCGCTGGCAAGACCAGCATTTATTGCCCATCCCTAGTTGCCCTTGAGAAGGTGGTGGTGAATTGCCGCCTTGAACCGTTGCAGTCCGTGTGGTGAAGGTACTCCCACAGTGCTGTTAGGGAGGGAGTTCCAGGATTTTGACCCAGCGACGATGAAGGAACGGCGATCTACTTCCAAGTCAGGATGGTGTGTGACTTGGAGGTAGTGGTGTTCCGATGCGTCTGCTGCCCTTGTCCTTCTAGGTGGCAGAGGTCGCGAGTTTGGGAGGTGCTGCCGAAGATGCCTTGACGAGTTGCTGCAGTGCATCTTGTAGATGGTACACACTATAGCCACGGTATGCCGGTGGTGGAGGGAAAGCCAATCACGCGGGCTGCTTTGTCCTGGATGGTGTCGAGCTTCTTGAGTGTTGTTGGAGCTGCACTCATCCAGGCAAGGGGAGAGTGTTCCATCACACTCCTTACTTGTGCCTTGTAGATGGTAGAAAGGCTTTGGGGAGTCGGGAGGTGAGACACTTGCCGCAGAATACCTAGCCTCACCTGCTCATGTTGGCACAGTATTTATGTGGCTGGTCCAGTTAAGTTTCTGGTCAATGGTGACCCCCCAGAATGCTGATGGGGGATTTGGCGATGGTAATGCCGTTGAATGTCAAGGTGGTTAGACTGTGGCTTGTTGGAGATGGTCATTGCCTGGCACTTGTGTGGTACGAATGTTACCTGCCACTTATCGGCCCAAGCCTGAATGTCGTTCAGGTCTCGTTGCATGCGGGCATGGACTGCTTCATTATCTGAGGAGTTGTGAATGGCGCTGAACACTGTGCAGTCATCAGTGAGCATCCCCATTTCTGACCTTATGTTGGAGGGAAGGTCATTGATGGAGCAGCTGAAGATGGTTGGGCCTAGGACACTGCCCTGAGAAACTCCTGCAGTGAAGTCCTTCGGCTGTGATGATTGACCTTCAATCACCACAACCATCTTCCTTTGTGCTAGGTATGACTCCAGCCAGTTCAGAGTTTTTCCCCCGATTCCCATTGACTTCAGTTTTACTAGGGCTCCTTGATGCCACACTTGGTCAAATGCTGCTTTGATGTCAAGGGCAGTCACTCTCGCCTCACCTCTGGAATTCTACTCCTTTGTCCATGTTTAGACCAAGGCTGTAATGAGGTCTGGAGCCGAGTGGTCCTGGCGGAACCCAAACTGGGCATCAGTGAGCAGGTTATTGGTGCGTAAGTGCTGCTTGATCGCACAGTCGAGACGCCTTCCATCACTTTGCTTGCAGGGAACATAAAAACTGACTGTAAAAGCTTCTATAGATATGTGAAGAGAAAAAGATTGGTGAAGTCAAGCGTAGGTCCCTTGCAGTCAGAATCAGGGAAATTTATAATGGGGAACAAAGAAATGGGAGACCAGTTGAATACATACTTTGGTTCTGTCTTCACAAAGGAGGACAAAAATAACTTCCCAGAGATGTCGGGGAACATAGGGTCTAATGAGAGGGAGGAACTGAAAGAAATCAGTATTTGTAGGAAAATGGTGTTGGGGAAATTGACGGGATTGAAGGCCGATAAATCCCCAGGGCCTGATAATCCATATCCTAGGGTACTTAAGGAAGTGGCCCTAGAAATAGTAGATGCATTGCTGGTCATCTTCCAAAATTCGATAGACTCTGGAACAGTACCCATGGATTGGAGGGTAGCTAATGTTACCCCAGTATTCAAAAAAGGTGGTAGAGAAAAAGCGGGGAATTATAGACCGGTAAGCCTGACATCGGTAGTGGGGAAAATGCTAGAGTCCATTATAAAAGATGTAATAGCAGAGCACTTGGAAAACAGTGACGGGATCGGACAAGTCAACATGGATTTACAAAAGGTAAATCGTGCTTGACTAATAGAAACATAGAAGATAGGAGCAAGAGTAGGCCATTCGGCCCTTCGAGCCTGCCCCGCCATTCAACAAGATCATGGCTGATCATCCAAACCCTAGCACCCGGTCCCTACACCGACAGCCATCCCACCCAAGCCCTATCCCAGTAACCCCGTAACCCCACGTATTTAATCCCCCCTAACACTAAGGGCCAATTTTTTTTATCATGGCCAATCAACCTAACCCGCACAGCTTTGGACTGTGGGAGGAAACCGGAGCACCCGGAGGAAAACCACGCAAACACTGGGAGAATGTGCAAACTCCACACAAGACAGTCACCCGAGGCCGGATTTGAACCCGGGTCCCTGGCGCTGTGAGGCAACAGTGCTAACCACTATGCCACCGTGCTGGAATCTACTGGAATTTTTTGAGGATGTAACTGGTAGAATAGATAAGGGAGAACCAGTGGATGTGGTGTATTTGGACTTTCAGAAGGCTTTCGATAAGGTCCCGCATAAGAGATTAGCATGTAAAGTTAAAGCACATGCGATTGGGGGTAAGGTACTGACTTGGATAGAGAACTGGTTGGCAGACAGGAAGTGAAGAGTTGGAATAAACGGCTCTTTTTCAGAGTGGCAGGCAGTGACTAGTGGGGCACCGCAGGGATTGGTCCTAGGACCCCAGCTATTCACAATATATATAAATGATCTAGACGAGGGAACTAGATGTAATATCTCCAAGTTTGCAGACGACACAAAGCTGGGTGGGCGTGTGTGCTGTGAGGAGGATGCCGAGAAACTCCAGTATGATTTGGACAGGTTGGGTGATTGGGCAGAAGCGTGGCAGATGCAGTATAATGTGGATAAATGCAAGGTTATCCACTTTGGTGGCAAAAACAGTAAGGCAGATTATTATCTGAATGGCAATAGATTAGGAGAGGGGGAAGTGCAACGAGACCTGGGTGTCCTTGTGCACCAGTCACTGAAGGTAAGCATGCAGGTGCAGCAGGCGGTTAAGAAGGCAAATGGTATGTTGGCCTTCATAGCGAGAGGGTTCGAGTACAAGAACAAGGATGTCTTGCTGCAGTTGTTCAGGGCCTTGGTGAGACCACACGTTGAGTATTGTGTGTAGTTTTGGCCACCTTACCTGAGGAAGGATGTTCTTGCCATGGAGGGAGTGCAACGAAGATGCACCAGACTGATACCCGAGATGGCAGGAATGACGTATGAGGAGCGATTGGGCTTATACTCGCTGGAGTTTAGAAGAATGAGAGGGGATCTCATTGAAACATAAAATTCTAACAGGACTGGACAGACTGGATGCAGGAAGGATGTTCCTGATGGCCGGGGAGTCCAGAACCAGGGGTCAAGGTCTAAGGATAAGGGGTAAGCCATTTAGGACTGAAATGAGGAGGAATTTCTTCACCCAGAGAGTGGTGAACCTGTGGCATTCTCCTACCACCGAAGGCAGTGGAGGCCAATTCATTAAATATATTCAAGAAGGAGTTGGATATATTTCTTAAGGCTAAAGGGATCAAGGGATATGGGGAGAAGGCAGGGACAGGGTACTGAAATTGGAAGATCAGCCATGATCTCATTGAATGGCGGAGCAGGCTCGAGGGGCCGAATGGCCTACTCCTGCTCCTATCGTCTATGATTGAGAGTAGACGGATGGGGCGGTAATTGGCCGGATTGGATTTGTCCTACTTTTTGTGGACAGGACATACCTGGGAAGTTTTCCACATTGTCAGATAGATGCCAGTGTTGTAGCTGTACTGGAGCAACTTGGCTACAGGCGCAGCTAGTTCTGGTGCACAAGCCTTCAGCACGACAGCTGGGACGTTGTAGGGGCCCATAGCCTTTGCTGTATCCAGTGCGCTCAGCCGTTTCTTGATAGAGTCATAGTTATACAGTTCAGAAAGAGGCCCTTTGGCCCATCGTGTCTGCACCTGCCATCCAGCCCTGTCTATTCTAATCCCATTTTCCAGCACTTGGTCCGTAGCCTTGTATGCTATGGCGTTTCAAGTGCTCATCTAAATGCTTGTTGAATGTTGTGAGGGTTCCTGCCTCTACCACCCTTTCAAGCAGTGAGTTCCAGATTCCAACCGTCCTCTGGGTGCAAAAGTTTTTCCTCAAATCCCCTGTAAACCTCCTGCCCCTTACCTTGAAACTATGCCCCCTGGTTATTGACCCCTCTACTAAGGGGAAAAGTTCCTTTGTCTACCCTATCTATGCCTCTCAGAATTTTGTACCCCTCAATCAGGTCCCCCCTCAGCCTTCTTTGCTCTAAGGAAAACAACCCCAGCCTGTCCAGTCTCTCTCCATAGCTGAAACGCTCCAGCCCAGGTAACATCCTGTTGAATCTCCTCTGTACCCCCTCTAATGCAATCACATCCTTCCTGTAGTGTGGCGACCAGAACTGCACACACTATTCCAGCTGTGGCCTAACTAGCGTTTTGGACAGCTCCATCATAACCTCCCTGCTCTTATTCTATGCCTTGGCTGATGACGGCAAGTATCCCATATGCCGCCATAACCACCTTAGATCCCTGAAGGCAGCAGGACAGGTAGATATGTACATGCACACCAAGGTCCCTCTGTCCTTCCTAGGGTCCTACCATTCATTGTGTATTCCCTTGCCTTGTTAGTCCTCCCAATATGCATCACCTCACACTTTTCAGGGTTAAATTCCATTTGCCACTGTTCTGCCCATCTGACCAACCCATCTATATCGTCCTGTAGCCTGAGGCTTCCCTCCTCGCTATTTACCCCTCCACCAATTTTCGTGTCATCTGCGAACTTACTGATCATACCTCCTACATTCATATCTAAATCATTAATGTACACTACAAACAGCAAGGGACCCAGCACCGATCCCTGCGGTACACCACTGGACACAGGTTTCCAATCACAAAAAACAACCTTCGACCATCACCCTCTGCCTCCTGCCACTAAGCCAATTTTGGATCCAATGTGCCAAATTGCCCTGGACCCCATGGGCTCTTACCTTTTTGACCAATCTCCCATGCGGGACTTTGTCAAAAACCTTACTAAAGTCCATGTAGACTACATCAAGCTTTAACTTATTCTACAAATCTTTTCTGTAAAACTTTGAAACTGGATCATTGTGCCGGATAACACAAAGTTTCCTGTACTTGCTATAGCATGTGGATTGTAGCACAAGGCTGCCAGATCATAGTCGAAATGATCCTCAGAGTCTGAAGATAGTTGACACTGTTTTCAGCTTCAGGCTGTTCATTATTCAAGTATGTAAACTTTGAAGGGCAGTGCACCAACCTATGAAATCCTGTTTGATCCATCTGTTTGGTAGGCTATTAAAACCGATGCGTGGTGATTCCCAAATAGTGCTGTTTGAGAAGTTGGGAACATTACAATGCATTTGGCATTGGTTGCTCCTGCATTGCTTGTTATAGCTCAGCCAACTTGCTGCCTAATGAAATGATTAGAATGCAGTCTTTTCTGCATATAGATTGTGATGTTGTATCTACTGCTGTTGACTTTACCTTTTTTCAGCGTGTCAGCTGTGGCTCAGTAGATAGCACTCTTGCCTCTGAGTGAGAAGGTTGTGGGTTCAAGTCCCACTCCAGAGACTTGAGTACAAAAAAAACTAGGCTGATACTCCAACGCAGTGCTGAGGAGGCGCTGCACTGTCGGAGGTGCTATCGTGCTGTCTTTCAGATGAGATGTTAAAACCGAGGCCCTGTCTGTGTTCTCAGGTGGACGTAAAAGATCCCATGGCACTGTTTCGAGAAAGAGCAGGAGTGTTATCCCTGGTGTCCTGGCCAATCAACATCACTAAAAAAAAAAATGTTATCTAGTCATTATCACATTGCTGTTAGTGGGAGCTTGCTGTGTGCAAAACGGCTGCCGTGTTTCCTACATTACAACAGTGACTACACTTCAAAAATTGGCTGTAAAGCGCTTTGGGATGCCCTGAGGTCGTGAAATGCAATTTTTTTTCTTTCTTTTACATTACACCAGATTTCTTGCTTCAAAACAAACATTGCATTTTTCTAGTCCTTTATTTGAGCCCTTGTCTCTCAAAACACTACTCAATAGTTCGGAACATTTCCCCATTTGTCCAAATCTCTCTCGGGCATTCAGGATGACTGGAAGAAACACTGTACAATAAAAATGACTGCAGATAGCTTTTTTTTATTAGCTCTGTTGGTTCCAGAATTGTAGAGCCATAGTAGCTAGTTCCATTTTTCCCCCTTGCATTGAGATACGTGTTCGGAAAGCTGAGCATCATTTCTATAAAGATTGGCATGTCTTGTCAGGGTTGCTAATGGTGCTGGCACCGGTTGTGACAGAAGCAGGTCCAGGTGAACACTGCAGGTCCTTGGCCAAAGCTCAGGATGAGATCAGGCCCTGGCCAAGGTCTAGGGCACATCTGGTATGAAGATGGAGGTTGCAGGCTAGGGTGAAGCGACAGCTTCAATTTGGAGGTTAGGCTGCACTGTGGGCTGGGAGGAAAGGGAGAATGGAACCTATGACTTTGTAGGGGAGTGGGAACAGGTCAGGAAGGGATGGGGAGCAAGAACTGTGATTTGGATTCTGTAGTTCCCTAGCTCTGCCATTGAGATCATCCATAGCCACACTTTCTAAAATGATGTAAACTTCCACTGCTCCATTGGAGGAATTTTGTCTGGTTTCTAGAATTTGGTCATATTGGTGCTAGAAAGTGTGAAACAGTAGGTGAACCTGATCACTGGAGAAAATTGTACATTCCAGACACTTAACAAATCATTAAAAATTAGATATTGGGCAAACAATTTATTATAAGGATAATGGTGATTTGAAGCAGAGATGAATTGTGCGTGTACATGTGCTGCAGTATTTAGCTATTCGTTAATCACACTACCAGAATCGAAGGACATGAAGGTGGTTAGTAGCATGTCACAATTCTTGAAATCTGCTGCAAAAATAACGTTTAAATTTTTTTAGGTCACCTTATTTAGAGATGGGGAAAAGATTGCAGAACTAAATGTGCACCAACTTTTAAAGTCGGACTTTGTTTAAACAATGATAAAACCATAGAAACAGCATTATTTTGGGTAAAACAAATGCTCATAACAATTTCCACCAGGAACCCATGTGAATTTAAATCTTAATAATCAACTTTATTGTCATTGTTAGTGCAGAAGTGCAGTACAACGAAATGTAGGCTTGCGGCTCCCGAGAGTGTACATTTAGATTAGGACATTTAAACATTCAACATTCATTTGGCTTGTAATACATTAACATAACCATAATAAAGTGCATTGGCAGTGTGCAGGCTTTAGAGTTTATTTGTGGAGTTCAGTAGGATGACAGCCCTGGGAAAGAAGCTGTTCCTAAATCTGGTCTTTCGGGTGCGAATGCATCTGTAGCGTCTCCCAGATGGCAGGGGGGCGAACAGACTGTGGCTGGGGTGGGTAGGGTCTTTGATGATGGTCAGTGACCTCCGTAGACAGTGTTTCTGGTAGATGTTCTCTATGATCGGTAGCCGGGTGCCGGTAATGTGTTGGGCAGTTTTGACTACCCGCTGCAGGGCTTTCCGGTCATAGGAGCTACAGCTGCCATACCACACTGTGATACAGTTTGTTAGGATGCTCTCTATTGTGCAGCGGTAAAAGTTAGAGAGGATCAGGGGTGACAGGTTACATCCCTTCAGCCTCCTTAGGAAATATAGGCACTGCTGGGCCGCCTTCACCAAAGAGGAGGTATTGAGGGACCAGGAGAGGTCTTCCGTGATGTGGATTCCGAGGAACTTAAAGCTGTCCACCCTTTCCACCACAGCCCCATGGATGTGGATGGGGGTGTGACTTCCGCCTTTAGACTTCCTGAAGTCCACAATGATTTCTTTGGTTTTCTTGATGTTAAGGGCCAGGTTGTTATCGGCGCACCACTTCACGAGATGCTGGACCTCCCCTGTAGGCTGACTCATAGTTGTTGGTGATCTGGCCTACCACCGTGGTATCATCCGCAAACTTGATGATGGTGTTGGAACCATGAACAGCCACACAGTCGTGGGTGAAGCGGGAGTAGAGGAGGGGGCTCAGCACACATCCTTGTGGGGCCCCCGTGTTCAGGGTCAGTGGGGGGGAGGTGTGGTTACCTAATTTGACAGACTGGGGTCTGTTAGGAAGTCCAGGGTCCAGTTGCAGAGGGAAGTGTTCAGGCCAAGAGTGTGGAGTTTGGTGGCCAGCTTGTTGGGGACGATAGTGTTGAATGCTGAGCTGTAGTCTATGAACAGCATTCTGATGTAGGTCTCTTTACCGTCTAAGTGATTCAATGCAGAGTGTAGAGCAGTTGTGATTGCATCCTCCGTTGATCTGTTTGCACGATAGGCAAACTGGTGTTGGTCAAGAGAGGCGGGAACACTGGCTTTGATGTGAGCCAGGACCAGTCTCTCTCAACACTTCATTATGATGGGTGTGAGTGCGACAGGTCGATAGTCGTTCAGACACGTCACAGCCGTTTGCTTTGGCACAGGAATAATGGTAGCGGTCTTGAAGCATGTAGGACTACTGCCTGGGCCAATGACAGATTGAAGATGGCGGTGAAGACATCAGCCAGCTGATCAGCACATTCCTTGAGTACCCGTCCAGGGATGCTATCAGGTCCAGCAGCCTTACGTGTGTTCACTCCGTGTAGAACACCCCTTACGTCAGAGGTCGACAGAGTGAGCACCTGGTCTTCCGGGGGTGGCAATGCTTTGGTAGCCGGCTCCCTGTTGTCCCTGTCAAAGCGAGCGTAGAAGTTGTTAAGCTCCTCCGGAAGGGAGGCATCGCTAACCGGGGGGCTGGTGTTTTTACTCTTGTAGTCAGTGATGGACTGGATGCCTTGCCACATGCGCCGTGTGCTGAGCCCCCTCCTCTACTCCCTCTTCACTCATGACTGTGTGGCTGTTCATAGTTCCTGTGACAACAAGCCCTGCTTTATTATTTTAAAAAAACAATCTTTATACCCCAAGTACTTTCCTCCCTTTTCATCCCCACCCCATGTACATGGAAAGAAAGACTTGTGCCTTTCATAAGGACATTCCAAAGGCATGTTCACCAGGTGAGCTTAATGAAGAGTGTTTTTTATAAACTTGAAAGCATTAGACTCCAAAGAGACAGGTTTGATGATGAGCTCGATCAAGTAGTTCAAACTGGTGGTCTTGTTGAACGTGAGAGGCATGGTGCCTCTTGGGATAGAACCACTTGTAATATTGCCTCGCATGGAGAGAGCAGAAAGGGAAGTTCCATGGTCAGGAATTTAATAGGATTGGAGTTGAGGGAGCAGGAGGTGGGTCTCCTGCATGATATGAGCTTGGCGATGGTAGAAGAGAGATGTGGAAGAAATTAGAAAGAGACCGTGGTTCAGGGATAGAAGAGGGGATGGCAGGGTGGGTTTGGTTTAGAGGGGAAGGGGGCCGTGCTTAACATGTTCAGTCACTGTGAAGTAGTAATGAACAATGCAAACAGCGATGTAGAAATCCATAAGCCATTATCCAATTGTTTTTTGTGAGGGGTATGGCATAGTCTGAGAGACCACACACATAGCATCTCTAAAGCCGCATTATTGGTGCTGCATTTTTTTTTCAGTTTTCCAGTTTTTAGTGGGTCTACAAGGCTCCTGCAGAGATGAGAATCAGATTTAATAGTGTAGATCATGAGATCTGGAATCTAAACCAAAACGGCAATACAAAAGCAGCTTAAGAATTTTAACACTTTATAGAGGCGATCAGGTGGCAAGTCATCTTCACCCGCCTTCCCCTGTGTCTATATAGCCTGTGCTCCAGAACTGTGTGTTATTTTTCAAACTGTTGGAAGCTGTGCTCACTATTAGTAAAGGAGGAAAAGTTTGTCACCTTGTTAATTGGTCCTTTTATGTTCTAATTTGTCTTCTTTAATTTTCTGTTGGGGTTTCCTGCTGGTTTAATGCACTAACTATTGCGATTTTATTTTTTAATCATTTCTTGGGATATGGGTGTTGGTGGCAAGGCCGGCATTTCTTGCCCATCCATAGTTGCCCTAGAAGGTGGTGGTGAGCTACCTTCTTGAACAGCTGCAATCTGTGTGGTGAAGGTGTTCCCACAGTGCTTCTAAGCAGGGAGTTCCAGGATTTTAACGCAGCGACAGTGAAAGAAAGGCAATATATTTCCAAGTCAGAATGGTGTATGACTTGGAGGTGATGGTGTTTCCTTGTGCCTGCTGCCATTATCCTTCTAGGTGGTGGAAGTTGCAGATTTGGGAGGTGCTGTCAAAGTAGCCTAAGCGTGTTGCTGCAGTGCATCCTGCAGATAGTACGCACTGCAGCCATTGTGTGTTAAGTCGTACACACTAGATTCAGTTCTTTATCTGCGTTAGCTGACCTCAGCCAGGGTGACACTGGAAGGGTACGTTGACCATGGGATTCGCAGACTAGGAAACAAACCATTTCCCACCTTTTCTGCTATGATGCGCTTCCTAGCCTGATTCTGTTCTTTTCTCTTTCTCTCGTTCTCACACCTGCACACTTTTCTGTGTGTGTGTGTATAGGAACGAACACCAGGCTAGGCTAAAATGGTGGTTTGCTAGCAGAAACTTCTTGTCTAGGCTCAAATTAAGAATATCCATTCAGCAAGGTGCTAGAGAGTTGCTGGTACTTGACCGTACAAGTTAGTCTCTTGAGAGAGAATTCTTTCCAAAGCTGGGCCTTAAAATATTAGTATTTATAAAGATTAGTTTGCATTGCAATATTTGAGCGACCTATAATAAAAGCAAATATTTCTAATCTGACTTTTATCTTTTCAGATAAGCAATTTGAAAGCTTAAGTTTATTTCTGTGAGAACTTTTATTATCCCAGTGCAAGCCTTCTATTGTTACAGCATACATGTACTTAACATTGCTTCCAGGATCACCCCGTGTTCCCTATAGTTTTATTCTGAACTATAGTTTTTCCCATTAACAATTACAATTTTGAAGATTATTATTTGTAATCTGGAAATTTTGATCCGGTGTGGTAAATGCTTTATGGAAGCCAAAACATGATCAAAGAAATTGTAGAGGCATAGTCGCCACATGTATAATCAAACTGCACCTAAAGAGATGAGGACTCTAAGCTTGCCAATTGCTCTGCCCTTTATTTCAGAACAGTGTTGGGGTTCTGCTTTTGTGGAGATCTGACTTTGTTTCACTGATCAGTGGCCAGTTTCTAATATGACAAGCATTCAACAGATATGATCCCTTGTGACTGGAGACAGGCATTGCATTAGTAGTATTGAGAAAGTTGTTTAAAAATAAAAACTCAGAATTCTTAATTGGGTAGAGGCAAGTATTAAAGTGAACTGCAGTGCATATTTAAATCACTTATGGGTTGTCAAAAATCAAGAGTGAGCCAATTGCACAAATGTTTGCCGCATATTTCCAGATTTCTCCAATTCATAATATATCTTGATGTATAACCTATCTCAAAAAATTGAAAGTGACTTAAAAGGAAGTGTATTCTACTGAATTGTCACATAATCCTAAATCTTATTAAGGGAGATGTATTGCTTGCCTTTATTTCTGTGCTTTCTTATTCTTCAGAACTGCGTGCTTTAGGCACCTAGGGAGGAGATGTTTGGTATGGAACTCAACATTCTGTCAGTCTCCTGGCAGGGAATGTTGCTGTATGCATTCCAGACCTGGTAAAATGAAGCTTGTATTACTACCTTTTAACTCTGAAGCCAATTATTTTAATAATTATGTGTATGCAATTGTTTTCAGTTTGGAAATTATCTTTGATTTACCATGTACAGAGCTTTGCTGGGCTCTTGTGCTTTGGATTGGAGTCTGGAGATTGCAAGCATTGTGATCAACATTTAATGATCACTGGCAAATTTCCCATGGCGTTGCTCACTAAGTTGAAGGGTACACTGTTTATAACAAGATTGTTTACACCATGTAGAGAATATCGGGGCCACAGATTTACAGTGACTGAATAAGTTGTTCTATTTTTACTAAAGTATATTTTAAGATTTTTACTGGGGTTTTGGGATTGAATTCCATGACTGTCCATTATTCTGCAGATGTCATAAATGAGTGGCCAATATGGTATGTATAAATATTCCATAGGATTACACAGGATATACAGCACAGAAACAGGTCATTCAGCCCAACCAGTCCATGCCAGCGTTTATGCTCCACTCGAGCCTCCTCCCGTCTTTCCTCATCTAAATTTATCAGTGTAACCCTCTATTCCCTTCTCCCTCGTATGTTTGTCCAGCCTCCCCTTAAGTGCATCTATACTATTCGCTTCAACCACTCCCTGTGGTAACGAGTTCCACATTCTCACCAGTCTTTGGGTAAAGAAGTTTCTTCTGAATTCCCTATTGGATTTCTTGGTGACTATCTTATATTGATGGCCTCTAGTTATGCTCTTCCCCACAAGTGGAAACATTCTCTCTCTTTCCACTCTATCAAAACCTTTCATAATTTTAAAGAACTCTACAAGGTCACCCCACAGCCTTTTTTCAAGAGAAAAGTGACCCAACCTGTCCATCCTTTCCTGATGGGCATAACCTCGCATTTCTGGTATCATCCTTGTAAATCTTTTCTGCACCCTCTCCAGTGCCTCTATATCCTTTTTATAATATGGTGACCAGAACTGCACGCAGTACCCCAAGTGTGGTCTAACCAAGGTTCGATGCAGGTTTAGCATAACTTCCCTACTTTTCAATTTTATCCCTGTAGAAATAAACCCTAGTGCTTGGTTTGCATTTTTAATGGCCTTGCTAACCTGTGGTGCAACTTTGTGATTTGTGTATTTGTACTCCGAGATCCCTTTGTTCCTCTACCCCACCTAGACTCCCACCCTCCAAGTGAGTGACCTCCCTATTCTTCCTAACAAAATGTAATACCTCGCATTTGTCTGTTGACCTTTATTTGCCAATTATTTGCCCATTCTGCAAGTTTATTAATGTCCTCCTGTAATTTGTTGCAGTCCTCCTCAGTATTGACTCTTTTCCACCCCCCCCCCCCCCCCCCCCCAAAATTTGGTGGTAACCGCAAATTTAGAAATTGTGTCTTTGATTCCAGAGTCTAAATCGTTGATGTAAATTGTGAACAGCAGTGGTCCCAGCACTGATCCTTGTGGAACGCCACTACCCACCTTCTGCCAGTGTGAATAGCTACCCTTTACTCCCACTCTCTGCTTTCTGTCTTGAAGCCAGCTAGCAATCCATTCTGCTATTTGTCCCCTGACTCCGCATTCTCTGACCTTATTCATCAGTCTATTATGGGGTACCTTATCGAAGGCATTTTGAAAATCTAGATAAATTACATCTACTGCATTACCCTTGTCTATTCTCTCTCTTAGCTCTTCAAAAAATTCAATGAGGTTGGTCAAGCAAGATTTTCCCTTTTGAAATCCATGCTGACCATTCATTATTTTACTTTTCGTTTCTAGATGTTCTTCTATTCTGTCATTTTTAGTAGGTTTCCATTATTTTTCCTACCACCGATGTTAAGCTGACTGGTCTATAATTCCCTGGACATGTTTTATCCCCCTTCTTAAATATAGGTATTATGTTAGCTATCCGCCAGTCCTCTAGCACTACACCTTTTTCTAATGAATTATTAAGTGTGCGTAGTAATGCCTCTGCTATCTCTTCCCTAGATTCTTTTAAAATGCATGGATGCAATCCATCCGGACATGAGGTTTTATCCTCTTTGAGTTTGATTAGTTTATTTAATATATGACCTTTTTTATTTTAAAATGCACTTATCTCATTACTCAGCTCCTCATCCAATGTCATGTCCACCTGTTCTATCTCCCTGGTAAATACTGAAGCGAAATAATGACTTAATATTTCTGCCATCTCCCTATAGTTACCTGTGGTATTGTCCTGTCTATCCCTTAATGGCCCTATTCGCATCCCAATCTTTTTTATTGATGTGCCTGTAAAATATTTTACTATTTTGTTTTATGTTTCTTGATAATTGAATTTCATAGTTCCTCTTTGCCTTCCTAATTTTTTTTTGACTTCTCACCAATCCCTTCGTATTCTCTTATCATGCACTCCTCTGCTGTCTATGTACTTAATGTATGCCTCTTTCCTTACCCTTGATTGTTCCCTTATGTCTTTATTCATCCATGGAGTCTCATTAGTGTTTAGTTTGTTATTTCCTTTTAGCGGAATATATTTTTCCTGCACACAGTTGAACACAATTTTAAATGTCCTCCATTGTCGTTCTACATCTTTGTTTGTCAATATTGTTGCCCATTTTATCTTCCCAAGTTCTATTCTCAGCCCCTCAAAATCAACTTTTCTCCAATCTATTAACCTGTTTTTTGTCATACTTATGTCCTTCTCTATTATCATCTTTAAAGCGTATTATATTATGGTCACTATTGCCTATATGTTCCCCTACTTTTACTTCTCTTATCTGCTCTGGCTCATTCCCCATAACTAGATCCAATAGTGAATCCTCCCTTGTTGGGCTTTTTATATATTGGGTTAGACAGAAGTCCTGTAGACATTGCAGGAATTCCAATCCCTTATCCCCTTTACCTACTTCTTCTGTCCAATTTCTTTATGCATATCATCCCCCATGGTGGGGTGGCTGGGATTGCTGTTCAGTATGTGGTGGGTGGGGTGTTGGAAGTTATTCATCTGGTGGGTGGGTGGGTGCGGGGGGTGGGGGGGGTGGAAGGAGGATGTGGCTGTAACTTGCTCAGTGGGAAGTGGGGTCCTGAGAAGTGAGCATGCTCACTGGCAGGGTGGTTGGCAGATAAAAAGTTTCAGCTGGGGGAAGTGTGGTGGGGGTGGAAGAAGGGATTGGGTCTCGGAATGTTTTTTCTGACAATGACAGTTAAAGCGCTGTAGCTACAAGAAAGCTCCAGCTGTCTCTGTTTTGACAGGTGAGTGCGAACAGCATTTTTATTTCCGAAAGAGGAAGGGAAATTTTCAGGGGGGAAGGGTATGTTTTAGTATCTGGGGTGGAGAAAAGTTTCCTTTGCTGTAGAGTCATAGTCATATCGGCACAGAAGGAGGCCATTCGGCCCCTCTGGTCCATGCCAGCTCTTTGTAGAGCAATCCAGTCAGTCCCATTCCCCCGCTCTATCCCCGTAGCTCTAAAAGTTTATTTCCCTCAAGTGCCTATCCAGTCTCCCCTTGAAAACTAAGTGTCTCCGTTTCCACCACTTCTGTCAGCAGCAAAAAAAATTTGTATATGATTTTTTTTCTTTGTTCATATGCCCTTTCAAAGAGGTGGCTGGTTTGAACAGGTTTGGGTTTCAGCTGATTATTGCAATGGGGACCAAGATTAGCTGTTCATTAGCAAGGTTCATGGAGGAAGGATAAAATGTTACTTGGATTTATTAGGCATCTACATATCAGGGAAGCATTGAGACAGCAATTCAGGTGGAGTTCTCAGTGATGACTGAAAGGTGAGTTTGCTGTCATTACAGGGGGGCTATCTGATTACTGGCTCCAGGGGAGCGGGGTGCAAGGATCTATTAACTTGCTCAGTGAGGAAGGGTTATTGAAAGTGTCTGACTTGTGAGAGGGGGTTGAAAGCAATTGGACAATTTGAAAGAAAGACTTGCATTTATATAGCTCATGAACTCAGGATGTCCCAAAGTGCTTTACAGCCAATTAAATACTTTCTGAAATGTAGTCACTGATGTAGGAAACGTGGCAATTTGCGCACACCAATGAGATCATGATCCAATAATCTATTTTTGTGATATTAGCCAGGACACCGGGGATAAGTCCCCTACTCCTCTTCGAAATAGCGCCATGGGATCTTTTACATCTACCTGAGAGAGCAGACATAACGTCTCATCTGAAGGACCACACCTCTGCCAATGCAGCACTTCCTCAGTACTTCAGTGAAGTATCAGCCTGGATTACGTGTTCAAGTCTCTGGAGAGAGACTCAAACCCACAACATTCTAACTCGGAGGCAAGAGTGCTACCAACTGAGCCACAGCTGACACCTTGCTCAGAAGGAGGTTGATTTGAAGTGTTTGATAACCCAGTCAGTGGACAACTTGCTCGAGACTCCAGTTTTGACACTGTTTCTCCGTGAGGAGTAGGCTTTCAATTATTTCTACGAGTTCTTTTCAAAAAATATTTGGTTTTAAGTTTTTTTTCTCACGCCATTTAACAGTGATTACTCATACTGTTTGCCAGTAATGCATACTTGTTTTAATAGTTCTGTTGAAATCACTGATTATTTTGGCGGAGGGTGAAAATAGATGGGACATATTCAAGACTCCGTTTGGCCTGTCATGTAACTTTTTAGGTTGTCATTTAATATGTCGTGGGTAGTCTAGATCAATTTGCATTTTCAGGTCAAGCAGGGTTAGATGGTGGGGCAAAGATTGGGCAGGAAGGGACGGGGAGGAGAAAAGGAAGAGTGTGCTGAAGAAGGGGAATTTGGATTAGTAAAATTGGGGGGTAGAAGCAAGAGGCAGGCAACTGTCAGTGGAGGAGAAATACAGCCAGTGTGAGGGTTGTTCTGTGGATAGGAAATGCAGTTAAGGGGATTACTATTAAGGGAAAATAAAGTAGTATAGGGGTTGTCTGTGAGGGAGAATTGCAGCCAGTTGAGGTAGTGGGGAGGGAGGAGGAGCTAGATTGACAGCCAGTAGGTGGGTTGGAAGAGAGTTGCAGCCAGTGGTAAATGAATGGGAGTTAGAGCCATTGGGCGTTTATTGAATCCATGACATTGCTTGTCTCGGGGAGAGGCTCGTGGTTGCTGCTCAGTGTGGGGATGAAGGGAGCCGCAAACTTGCTGAGGGAAGAAAGGGGCTACAAGTTTGCTCAGCTGAAGGGGGGGGGGGTGCTAAAAAGTTGCTCAGCAATGGGAAGCGGGGTCCGAAAACTTGTATGTGGTGGTGAGGAAGGGAAACTTACTTGGTGAGGGTGGCTCTGCTACTCAGCGACCGGCTGCACTTTTAGCTAATTAGTTTACATAACTTCGGCACTTCCATTTGTTTACACTTGTTTACTCGCTATCTACCGCTGCCACGTTTCTGATGATTGACTTTTCAACTAATTAGGAATCCTTTACTTTTGCTGCTTGTCCATGTAGACCCTTTTACTACTTTGATTCACTTACTTTCCCCACACTACCACCTTTTCACTTTTGTTTCATGGACCTCACTTCTTCAGTCATTCAAGATCGCACTTTTTGTGATGCATTTTTAGTTTTGATTTTAATTTAAAGGATGAACACATTGCAATCAGTCATTTAGATTGCCAATACTATCTGCTTCATTTGACAGTTATTTTTATTCCACAGACACTGATTCTTTTTTGGAATAAACACATGAATTATTCAGAGTACAGTTTGGGGCTGTTAAAAAAACATTGGGTGACCCATTGTTTTCAGTTGGTCACGTGAAGCTATATTACGTGATGTCTACTTGTACTGTACTGTTGGAATCCTGAGACCACTGACCATTTTTTAAATATACTAGATTAAAATATTTTGAGAGAGAGAGGGGATGGGGGGGGAAATCAATGGTCTTGGTTTTTTAAAAATTTCTTAAACAAAGGAGAGGAGAGGCCAGCAAGGAGCAGCTTCGAAGGCCTCATCTGGTACATTTATTTTTCGAGTGTACGTGGGTCCAAGGCCCAGTATTAGACATAGAATGATTTTTAAGTGGAAAAAATAAAGCAAATTGAATCTTCCACTGGAATAAAAAAATGAGGCCAGCAGGAATGGGGATGGACCCAAAGGTCTGAATTGGCAGACTAGTGGAAGGTGGGAAGGAGGCTATTGATAACATGTGCTGTGGATAAAGGGGAACCGGTGGATGTACTGTACTTAGATTTCCAGAAGGCGTTTGATAAGGTGCCACATCAAAGGTTATTGCGGAAAATAAAAACTCATGGTGTAGGGGGTAACTTTACATATTGGCATGGATAGAAGATTGGCTAGCTGACAGGAAACAGTAGGCATAAATGGGTCATTTTCTGATTGGCAAGATGTAACGAGTGGTGTGCCACAGGGATCAGTGCTGGGGCCTCAACTTTTTACAATTTATATAAATGACTTGGATGAAGGGACTGAAGGTATGGTTGCTAAATTTGCTGATGACACAAAGATAGGTAGGAAAGTAAATTGTGAAGAGGACATGAGGCTACAAAGGGATATAGATAGGTTAAGTGAGTGGGCAAAGATCTGGCAAATGGAGTATAATGTGGGAAAATGTGAAATTGTCCATTTTGGCTGGAAGAATAAAAAAGAAGCATATTATCTAAATGGTGAGAGATTGCAGAGCTCTGAGATGCAGAGGGATCTGGGTGTCCTAGTGCATGAATCACAAAAGGTTACTATGCAGGTACAGCAAGTAATTAGGAAAGCTAATAGGATGTTATTGTTTATTGCGAGGGGAATTGAATACAAAAGTAGGGAGGTTATGCTTCAGTTATACAGGGCATTGGTGAGACCACATCTGGAGTACTGTGTGCAGTATTGGTCCACTTATTTAAGGAAGGATGTAAATGCATTGGAAGCAGTTCAGAGAAGGTTTACTAGACTAATGCCTGGAATGGGCGGGTTGTCTTATGAGGAAAGGTTGGACAGGCTAGGCTTGTATCCGCTGGAGTTTAGAAGAGCAAGAGGTGACTTGATTGAAACATGTAAGATCCTGAGGGGTCTTGACAGGGTGGATGTGGAGAGGATGTTTCCTCTTGTGGGAGAATCTAGAACTAGGGGCCACTGTCTTAAATGGGTGACCCCTTATTTTTAAACAGAGATGAGGATAAATTTTTTCTGAGGGTCGTGAGTCTTTAGAACTCTCTTAGAGGGCGGTGGAAGCAGTCTTTGAATATTTTTAAGACAGCGGTAATTCGTATGTTCATATGAGCCTGGAGGCCTGATTCAACATCATTAAAAATTATTTCTAGTTTTACAAAAAAAATCTTAAAACCCAGACACGGTGGCATAGTGGTTAGCACTGTTGCCTCACAGCACCAGGGACCCGGGTTCGAATCCGGCCTCGGGCGACTGTCTGTGTGGAGTTTGCACATTCTCCCCGTGTTTGCGTGGGTTTCCTCCGGGTGCTCCGGTTTCCTCCCACAGTCCAAAGATGTGCGGGTTAGGTTGATTGGCTATGATAAATTGACCCTTAGTGTTAGGGGGATTAAATATGTGGGGTTACGGGGATAGGGTGGGATATGTGTTGGTGTAGGGGTTACGGGGATCGGGTGGGATATGTGTCGGTGCAGGCTCGATGGGCCGAAATGGCCTCTATCTGCACTGTGGGGTTTCTGTGATTCTGTGAAAGCAGCACACCCCTCCCTGTAGCATTGATAAGAACATAACATAAGAAATCAGAGCATGAGTAGGCCATTTGGCAACTTCAAGTCTGCTCTGCCATTCAATAAGATCATGGCTGATTTTCTACCTCATCTCCACTTTCCTGCACTATCCCCATATCCCTTGATTCCCTTAATATTCAAAAATCTATCGCTCTCTGTCTTGAATATACTCAATGATTGAGCCTCCACAGCCCTCTGGGGTAGAGAATTCCAAAGATTCACCACCCGCTGAGTGAAGAAATTTCTCCTCATCTCAGGCCTAAATGGCCGACCCCTTATTCTGAGACTGTGACCTCCGGTTCTAGACTCCCCAGCCAGGGGAAACATCCTCCCTGCATCTACCCTGTCAAGCCCTGTAAGAATTTTGTATGTTTCAATGAGATCACCTTTCATTCTTCTAAACTCTAGAGAATATAGGCCTAATCTACTCAATCTCTCCTCATAGGACAATCCCCCCATCCCAGGAACCAGCCTGACGAATCTTCATTGCACTCCCTCTATGGCAAGTATAGCCTTCCTTAGGTAAGGAGACCAAAACTATACACAATACTCCCAACTGTGGTCTCACCAGGGCCCTATATAATTACAGTAAGACATCTTTACTGTTATACTCAAATCCTCTTGTAATAAAAGCCAACATACCATTTGCTTTCCTAATTGCTTGCTGTACCTGCATGTTAACTTTCAGTGATTCATGTACAAGGACACCCAGGTCCCTCTGAACAACTTTTTCCAATTTCTCACCATGCTTTTCTATTTTTCCTACCAAAGTGGATAACTTCACATTTCTCCACATTATATTCCATTTGCCATGTTCTTGCCCACTCACTTAGCCTGCCTATATCCCCTTGAAACCTCCTCATAACTTATATTCCCACCCAGCTTTGTATCATCAGCAAACTTGGATATATTACATTTGGTCCCCTCCTCCAAATCATTGATATAGATTGTGAATAGCTGAGGCCCAAGCACTGATCCTTGCGATACCCCACTAGTTACAGCCTGCTAACCCGAAAATGACCCGTTTATTCCTACTCTCTGTTTTCTGTCCGTTAACCAATCCTGAGTCCATGCCAGTATATTACCCCCAATCCCATGAGCCCTAATTTTGTTTAATAACCACTTGTGTGGCACCTTATCGAATGCCTTCTGAAAATCCAAATACACATCCACTGGTTTCCCCCATATCTATTCTGCTAGTTACAACCTCAAAAAACTCTAACCGAGTTGTCAAACACGATTTCCCTTTCATAAATCCGTGTTGACTCTGCCCAATCCTATTATTATTTTCTAAGTGCCCTGTTATCCCGTCCTTAATAAAAGATTGTAGCATTTTCCCTACTACTGATATCAGGCTAACTAGTCTGTAGTTCCCTGTTTTCTCTCTCCTTTCTTAAATAGTGGGGTTAACATTTGCTACCTTCCAATCCATGGGAACCGTTCTAGAATCTATGGAATTTTGGAAAATGACAACCATGCATCCACTATCTCGATAACCACCTATTTCAAAACCCTAGGATGTAGGCCATCAGGTCCAGGGGATTTATCGGCTTTCAGTCCCATTAATTTCTCCAGTACTACTTTTTTTACTAATAATTTCTTTCAGTTCCTCATTCTCGCTAGACCCTTGGTTCTCCACTATTTCCAGGAGACAGACACACCGTATTTGTTTAATTTCTCTGCCATTTCCTTATTCCCCATTATAATTTCTCCTGTCTCGGCCTGTAAGGGACCCACATTTACTTACGCTAATCTTTTCCTTTTTACATACCTATAGAAGCTTTTACAGTCTTTTTATGTCTCTCGCTAGTTTACTCGTTCTATTTTTCTTTTCTCTATCAATTTCTTGGTCGTCTTTTGCTGAATTCTAAAATCCTCCCAATCCTCAGGCTTACTACTCTTTTTGGCAACATTATAAGCCTCTTCCTTTGATCTAATACTATCTTTAACTTCTCATTAGCCACGGTTGGACCACTTTTCCTGTGGGGTTTTTGTGCCTTAAAGGAATGTATATTTGTTGTAAATTATGTTTTAATTCTTTAAATGCTAGCCATTGCTTGTCTGCCATCCTACCTTTTAATGTAGTTTCCCAATCTACCTTAGCCAACTCGCCCCTCAAACCTACCTAGTTTGTTTTTAGATTTAAGACCCTAGTTTCGGATTTAACGAAATCACTTTCAAAATCAATATAAAATTCTATCATATTATGGTCACTTCCCTAAAGGTCCCTTTATTACAAGGTTATTAATTAACCCTTTCTCATTGCACAATACTAGATCTAAAATAGCCTGTTCCCTAGTTGGTTCCTCAACATACTGATCTAGAAAACTATCATACATTCCATGAATTTGTTCTCCACACTATTACTGCAAATTTGGTTTGCCCAGTCTATATGTAGATTAAAGGCTCCTCTCCTTACAGCAAACAGGCATTCCCAGCGCACCATGCACCCTAAACTCCAGGATCCATCTCGCCAACCCTTGCTATTTTTGTTTGCCTTCATTGACATTTACCACGGGGATGCTATGTACTGGTTTAGTCTGTATGTCCTTGGTGCTTTCTGCTTATCCTCTGGTCCTAGTTTTGTTTGTGGTGCCTTTGCTGTTTTTGCACAGTGGGTGGTTTGAAGAGGACGTGGAGGGGGAGGGGAGAGTAAACAGGGAAGGCACATTTGGGACATTATGGCAGAGAGCAGTGGGTTTTGGGGGGAGGGGAGAGAGAGAGAGACCCATTTGGGAGCAGGAGCTGCAGTAGTTGCAAGTCGAGCAAAAGTAGATCGTGCCCATTAGTGGTAGCCGCGATACTCAGCTGAAAGAATGGAGGTTTGAGAAGAAAGTTAAAACCTATTTAATGCAAGAGCAGCCGCCTCCAGACAATCAAATATACAGATAATCAGTGACCTTGCTTGGCAGTTGTACTTTAAGACAAAGCAGGCAATAAAAAAGAAAGCTGTATACCTATGCAGATAGCACTGACTGTGTGATGCCAGGTGTGGATCAATTTGTGTTTGGCAAGGTGTGACCTCTAACATTGAAAACTCCTATCACAGTGTCAGCTACAGGCATTGCAGTCACTATAATGAGCTCCAATAAGAGCAAGCTTCACATGAATGTTTTTGACAAAATCCATGTCCCTTGCACCAAATTTTTACTATATAACTGGACTATTTCCTATGGTGTATGCAGTAAGTTGGCGAATATGATCACTCATCGTCTGATATCTTTGTGTTGCTGTTACTCGCGCACTCGTCCCCCTCTCCCGCACGCTCCCATCAGTGGTGGGAGCAATTTGAGGTTCTATTATTAGTCTTGTAATTTGGATTCTGGGCTTTCTGCATCCAAGAAACAGCTCAAGGACTCCAAGCTCCCAGGACCCAAATTAAGAGACCAATATAAAAGTGGTTTAAGAGTATTACACAGCACTTAAACTTGAGTATATATTTTTTTCAATGGCTTATTGATACCAGTAGTCTAAACAAGCCTGGTGTGAGCATAAAGGGAGCTTCACTCTGCATCTGGCTGTGTGTTTAACAAGTGATCGCTGCTTTTCAGTGCCTAAATTGGCAGTGTTCCATTCTCCAGCAGTGACATCCTCGCCTTGAAAAACTACAACACATGAAAATCCAAGAAGAGAAGGTAGCTAAAAATGAAAAAGCTGTTAACATAATAGCCATGTTATGGAAACCTGATTGGTGCAATACAGCAACAGCTGAGCGGTTCAGGTCGCTTTTGCGAAGATTAATTATTAACTAAAACCCAAAGTTATAACATTGACACATTCCCGCTAACTAGAATAAATTTTGTGTCTCTTATAATTCTTCAAATGAATTGCGAATATATTTATTTTCATGATAAGGACCTATACAAACTTTGTGAAAAATGATTGACTCATTATTTTGCAGTGATACTTAGTGTCTTGTGTAGTTCCATTTTACAACTTCAACGATAAACTCTATGCACAACCATAATTTGGATATATTTGGGTCCAGATCAAACTGAAGTTGGTTAGTTTTTATTAACATCAAATTAATTTTCAGATGAGTTTTTTTTCAAAATTAAAATTTATTCCCATTAAAAAGCTGCAGGTTTTTGTATATGATCAGGTGGAAAATATAATTTGCTTTGTAGTGACCAGCTAAAAAAAAACTGAACATTGCTGTAGTAACCCAAAAGTGACATGGAATGGTTGAAGTGCTCTGAAATAATTGTTTTGGAATAACAGGTGTTCTGAAAGGTTATTGGTTAACTTGTTGAGCCTGTATAACAATAATAGGCTAGTGCTTTGTTACAGGTTGGCAGTTGGGAAACATAGTCACATCTGTACGGATTAAATACATATGTGCCTATACCTATTATAAATAGGTAACTTGAGGGTTTTCCCTGTGTAAAATGGTAAACTACAGCAAATGAGCTGTGAAATAATACTTCTGTTTATGTACTGCCTTGTCGTGTTGCAACATCTTAAAGTGCTTCACAATTAATTAGTTTGAAGTACATTGACCTATGTAGGCAAGTAAGCTGTGCAGAATTTATAACTGTTCACATCGCTCATTGAAAATAGTGAGAGTACAAGAAGGATCTATTTCGTCCTGCGTGGAAGTATAAACTCAGCATTTCCAAAATGGGACTTGCAATTAATTCTAATGTTGAATACAGTAAACACCCCAAAATTCTCTTGAACTCTTGTTTACACTTTAACTTGGAAATAACACTTCCCATTTTCAATGATACACACACCCATTTCTTTGTGAAGCAGACTTGCATTTATTGGTAGTCCAAATTCAACTTCAAGAAGAACTGGGAATAGTATTGGATCCACCCATGTTGGGGAAAAATGTAAAAATGGCATTACTTCAGCGCGTGAAACCTGTTTTGAACCTTGATACTGTGACATCGGACTTAGTCTTTCTCCTATCCTCCATGCAGATCCTTGCATGATACTTAGATTCTGGATTTGTTTTGGGTAATTCTAATAGAAACATTTCATCAAGTATTAGCCCATCTTATTTTATGATTTGTGTTTGGACTTTTATGTGCTGTCGAACTCCCAATCTGTTCTATATTAAATTCAGTACATAAGACACACGTTTAATTGTAAACTCATAACTATTTTGTATCTGGTACTCCTGTAGGTGATGGTATGATGGGTATCTTCAATGTTAAAGGTGTTTCACAACAATAGCTGCTATTTTATAGTTTGAATACATTACTGAGTGTGAAATCTGGTCACCAGGATCTCACAAATCGAAAGAGAGACTGGTAGCGCAGAGAGCGAGAGAGGTGAGGGAGAGTGTGTCTGTCTTCATTAAATGATACTTCAATTTTGGAGGGGAAAAAAAGTTGGATTTTAAAGCCAACTTATTATCTCCCTATTTTGTTGACTGAATAAATCAATGGTAGTTATGTGCATCTGTAAGACGGATTTGATTTCTGACATCTATGAGACACAGAAGCAGTTTATTTCCCCTAGTTTTAATTAATTTTTTTTAATTGAATCTTGAAAGCAAACAAAGCCCCTTTAAGAGGAAGCAAAGAAGAGGATAAGGGGAGAGGAGTAAGAATGCTGAGGGTGAGGGAGCCTCTGACCTCAGCACCCACCTTGCTGGGGCTGGGGGGAGTGGGGGTGAATGGATGTGGGGTGAGTGACAGTGAAGCAAAGGGGAGGATAAAGGAGTTTAGTGTGTCAGTCAAAGAAGTAAATGTAGTTGTGATAGGAAGGAGAATGCATAATGGGAAGATGAAAGAGGTATGGGCTATGATTGGAAAGGGGGTGGGGGAAGTACAAGTGATTAGGGAAGGGAGACACAGTCAGATTCTCCCCTTAATCCCTTCCTCTACTGCAGCCTGTTCCCATTGTTGGCGCTTTTCCCCACCACGCCATGCCTTACTACCCACCACCTCCCACCCGAAAGAAAATACCGTGGAACAGAACAGTGAGAAGCAAAAGAGTTAAGTGGAGAAGAGCAGAAGAGAAAGAGGGAACCGGGCAGGCAGAAGAGTGAGCATCTTATCTAACTCGGTATGTGTAGTGTCACAGGAGATGGACAAGTATTTTAAATGAAAACTGTAGTAAACCTGCACTTCATTAAATGGAACTCGATGATGTCATGTTGATAAAAGCATTGTATTGCTTTCAGTGATATTAGAAGAATTCAGTGTTGTACGTGGTCCATCATATGCTTTAATTAATCTGTTAATTAATGGTTATAATTAGATAATTTATGATTTCTGCAGCTATCATTGTTGGATTCTTTTGGGAGTTTTATGCATCCATTATTTGAAAAACATTACCTGTATATAATCTGTCAAATAGATTTTTTTTTCTTAAATGCTGCTTTGCTCTACATAATCAACCACGGAAAGGAAGACAATATTTGTTTCACTTTACACAACACTATTCTTGTCTCTTGGTTTGAGAGGAATTGCAGTTTGTAGTTGCAGTTATTATCAAAACAGTTGTTTACAGGAAATCGCACTTAACCTTGCAACTTGATTTTCTTTTTCATTTGCAACTTTTTCATATAGGTGCACATGTAACTTCAGTTTCCATTAGAACTATTTACATAAGGTTTGCTTTGTTCAAACATTGATTTATGCAAAACATTTGAATATGAATTCATGGAAGCCAGGGTAGGAGATGATTGTGATGGAGCAAGGTCTGTCCTGTTCTGAATTATAATATGGTCATATTTGTAAAGTCTGTGGGTTGTTTAGTTAATTAATACACAGACTACCAGAGTAACTTAAAACAGGACTTTACTATTCGAAGGTCAGGGCGAATCTGCCCAATAACTCCTGACACAGCACTTATATACCGGTGTGGTCACCGTCGGTATTACAGTATACAGAAGCCAACAAAGTAGTGCAACACCTAAAGTAGTTCTCTTAAAGGTGGACGGTTACATACAATAGTTCTCTTAAAGGTAGATGGGTACATACACTACAATATTGTATATTTTGATTTGTACATTTTAAATTGGATATTAGTTTTTAAAAATCTTAAAATTTCACAACTGGCTAGTGTTGTAGCGAACATTGCCTTTCTTTCAACATGAACAGCTAAGAAAAGTCAGGCTGTGAAAGCAGACCTGATTGTTTGATCTGATTATCAATCAGATAAGGAGATCTTGTGCTTGTATGATGGGGCAGGCAATTGTCAGCATTTGCATTTCCTGAACACTGCAAGTGCAGGGCGTTATTCATTGATGTGGTATGCTACCATTGTGTCTTCATGCTGATATTGATTGACAGTTTTGGAGGTAGAAACTTCCTGAATTTAGGAATAAATGTAACAAACTTTCATAAGTTCTTCAGTTCACCTTACGCAGTTCACTTGCTTGCATTGCATGTTCGAATCACTGAAACAAGGTTGGGCTCTATGGCGCCTTTAGCATCCATGATTACATACTTCTAAAACTCTTGTAAGGATCCTGAAAAATAATGAACAATTATGCTCTAACTCCAAAAACCTGTTTATGTACCAGTGAAAGTTAAATGTATTGCTATCAAATCTGATTTATTCTTGGTTTGGAGAGATCAGAATGTGCAGTGGCATCCCATATTTCTGCTTTTATCCCAATGGTAAAAGGGTTCATTGTTCACACTGAGGCCCATTGTCCTAGATTTGCAGCATAAAGTCAAGTTTTGGTTCATAAGAATTGCACACTTGCCTATGGAAGCTGACTTTGAGAGAATAAGCAATATTGGGTAGTAGCCTGAATTGGAACAGTGGGTATAATTGTGGTTCTTCACTCTTTCACCACTCTTGGCTGTTACTGCTTGGAATTGCAGAAAGCCAACTAGAATAATTGCACAATGTTTTTCCCCTAGTTATCAAATTGGCCCAACCTGTGGAGAAAGACTTAATATGATTTTGAGGTCTCGGTAGCCTTGAGATTTAAAGTGCCATTCCTGATGAGCCACAAAGTCTAATTTTATATTTGGAGAAAATCCTGTATTGGACATTTCATGGAAATATAAAAAATTTGGTTGTCTTTTAAAATTACATTTGTTTAAAAAGAAAATTGTAGAACTGATGACAAATGTCTTACAGGCAGATTAGAGGATGGAATTAGAATTGACTTTTAAAATGGACATCATCTGGAAATTGCTATGATAAAGAATAGATCCCATTTTATTTTTTCTTCCTATAATTAAAGAACATGCAGAGCGAATAATGTACCCATTTGTGTTTTTTTTGCTACATTTTTAGTTATATCATCAACTGTTCCTCTAAATGTAAATGGAATCCAGCGACCAGTGTAGTTAAAGTTCCATTTTAAAGGGAGTAATTATCCTGGTTGAGATGGGGTAATTCTAGTGTAAATTTCTTGCCCGTCTTTTAAAGCAATTCATGCCAAGTTTGTGTTCTTGACTAACAGATTCTGAAGTTCAGTTACGTTCTCAAGTTTAGAACTTAAAGGGATGTGGAGTGCTTTGTATGGAGAAGCCGTTTTCAGAGCTGCAACTATTGTAGTAAACTCCTGTGAGTGCAAGTGATGAACACTACTTCTGTGTTAAAATAACAACAGAAAATGCTGGAAAAACTCAGCAGGCCAGGCAACATCCGTGGAGAGAAATTAGAGTCGACGTTTCGGGTCTAACCCTTTTTCAAAACTGGAAAATTTTCGTACTACTATCGTACTACTTCTGTGTTTCCCTATTTGTTTTGACCACAAACTTCTAAATTAGCCAGTGGTATGATCTGTTACTTCAGTCACATTGTGCACCAAGTTTACAAATCACACTGAACCAACTTTTAAGAGTACATACTGTTTTTGGAAATTCCTAGCCAGGAAATATAATTTCCTCTTTGGGGTGGTGGAGATTTATTCAAATTATCCACCTACTTTAAAATTTAGCGATTTCCCTGCTATAGTTGCCAACAGACAAACTGGCATGAAGCAGAATGGCCTGTGGAAAAGGAAATGGCTTCTTGTAGTTCAAATGTTAACTATCCCTATTAAGTATCAAGCAGCAGAAATTGACAAGAAAAATGTACAATAGAGAATTAAATGGTGCTGAAGGAGAGTGTACTGTTTGGCTGATTAAGGGAAGTGACTGAAGAACTCTCACTACTAATGTACCGTGACTGGATCTAGCATACTCAGCTGATTGGCCTTTAGCCATCTGTTCTTGTTTACAAAAAACTTTTTTTCTTCAAAAATATTTACACTTCTGGGATCCATTTCATAACCTGACAGAAAAATAAGGCTTCAGCAATAGCAAATTCCCCCTTTTTAAAATTGTAGTGATACACCGTTGAATATCAACATGCAAGATTGACCCTAATTGTAAATATGAGCATGGACCCATTGACAGAATTATTGTATTGATTTTTTCCATGCAAGTGCTGAATCATCCAGGTTTCATGAATAAGACTCTTATGGGAGAAGAGTTGTCTGGGTTCTAATTTCTCTCCTTCCCTCTTTATTGCTAGAAAATAAAATTCAAGCAGGAACAACGTTAGTGTGAATGGGCAGCCAAATTATATTGGCTGTTCACTCAACCCTGGTGTCAGGGAAGTATTTTACTATGTATGCACATTATTAAATGCATGTGTACAGCTTTACTTATTAGTTTCTGATGTGAGTGACATTTCTAAAAGTTTAAACAAATAACAATGGACAATCTTTGAATTTTAAATTTAAGCTGAAGTTAAGATACCCAGAGCAGAGCTGCAACTCTCATTACCTGGCCCCTGCCAAGATCCCTTCCATCTCTGCAACATTGCACTCCTGCCCTGACATCACTCCCACTGCAGCCTAAAATTGAATCCATGCTTTTTTGTCACTTCCAAACTTGATTTCTTTAAACACTGTTCTTGCTGCATGCCCAAGCCCAGCCTCACCTCACCAAAATTCTGTCACCCACATCATGTCCTGCACTAAATCCGAGTTGACTTGCATTAGCTCTCTATCACTCAATGCATAAAACTTCAAAGCCCTTTTCCTCATACACATCCCTCCATGACCTCATGCCAACTCCTGTTAACCCCCTTATACTTTGTCCTAAGATCTTTTTCTCTAATTCTGGCCTCTGCACCACTCCTCTATTCCACTATCTGTAGCAGAGCTTTCAGCGATCTGAGCCCTACTTTCTGGAGCTTTTTCCTCACTAAAGCTCTCTGCATTACTTCCCTGCTTCCCATCTTTAAAACCTACTTACTCAACCATGTATTTCTTTGTTTGCTGTTTATTTTTATCTCCTCTGTGAACCAAGTTGGGATGTTTCTCTACATTTGAGGTTGCTATATAAATGTAACTTTGCATGGGCTAGAATATAGCCTACCAATGTATGTTGTTTAGGTTTGGAAGTGAAAAATGGCCATTGGGTGTGGTACTGTCATCATAAAGTCCCTTTTATATTAAAAAAAAACTACTCTTGATCCCTGTGTCCTTTTCAACTACTGTACCATCCCACTTCTGACTTCTCTCCTTTCTGGTTTACCCAATTTCCTCCCTATCTTTCTTAGCGCACTTATTATTTGTTCTTGGAATGTGGGTGACACTGGCAAGGCAGTATTTCCTGCCCATCACTACTATTTACTGCCTATTGCTAGATGCCTGAGGGCATTAAGAGTCAACCATGTCCTATGAGACTGGAGTCACATGTAGGCAAAATGGGTAGGGGTGGTAGATCCTGCCCCTAAAGGACATTAGTGAATCAGTTGGGTTTTATGATGATCTGATCATTTTGTCTGGTGCCATCCCACAAATTACAGGATTTATTGAATTCATTTTCCCAGCTTGTCATCATGAGATTTGAACTTGTGACTTCTGGGTTGGTAGTCTAGTATGAGAACCACTAGTCTTTGGTACCCTATTTGAATTGCCCTAGTCTGGTTTTCATCTTGTAGCACTCGTCAAGGTCACTAACATTCTGAGCAACTGCAATCACGGGGTTCTTCCTCCTCAACCCCTCCTAAGCTTCAATACTGTTGACCATTCCTTTCACCTCTATTACCTCTCCTCATTGATACTGCCATTGGCTACTGCATCTTCCTTACTTTCAAAAGCCAGCTTTAAACCTCCTTTCTGTAACTAAGCCTTTGGTCGCCTCTGCTTACTGTCTCCCTGTCTGGTCTGCCCCTTTTGTGAAGCATCTTGGGATTTTTGCATTGAAGGTGTTGTGTCTAAGTAGTACATGTGCCTACTGACACCTTTTTGGAGTCCTAGATCAGGATGTGTCAGTACCTTCAGGCGAGGAGGTAAAATTTAGAACAGAAAAATTAAATATGATGCAATGGCTCCTTTTGATTTTATTTTCAATATCATCTATACACCAGCAAGAATTATACAGCAGCTGATATACAGTGCTAGCAGTGTGAGGCCAGTTCTTCAGGTCCTGTTGCTAATGTCAAACTACCAAATTATATTAAAATCAGAGCTGTACTGCATGTTTTGGCACTGGTATGGTGCAAAAATGATGCTCTGCCAATGCCAAACATGCAAAGTAAAGGGAACAAAAGTCACTAAACGGGCATAATGGTTACAATTAGGATGTAATACAGCTTTGCTTTGAGAATTTTTCAGGAGAATGTAAATTGAAAATGCTGCATCAAAGACCAATCCAGGTCCAGTTGTGCCTTTCCTGGTCTGTTACAATTATCTCACTGATTTGATTTCAATCTGGATTAACAATTAGGCTGAAATTTCTGTGTTATAAAAATGAAAAGATATAGGGCTACTTCTTAAATCTAATACTTGCACCTCGTTGCAAATAAAATGAGATGTAATGATGCTGTAATTATTTTGCTCAAGCAATTTCTTTAAAAGATTTTAATTTGTCTTTTTTCCTCCTACCTTTTAGTCGCTTTCAAATACGTTGGCTGATACTCAGTCAGACATGACTCAGATTGGTGGACAAAATTCTCAGTTAGCAAGTGGAGAAGAGCGACAGAAGTCACTGGACCAGCAGCGCATGCAAGAGAAGGCCAATCGCATTGTGGCTGAGGCCATTGCTAAAGCTAAAGCTAGGGGTGAGCAGAATATTCCCAAGGTGATTGACCAGCTGGTGATCTCTAGCACTGCAGTGGATGGTTCAACTGAAGAGAAAAAGAAAAAGAAGAAAAAACCAAAAGAAAAGAAAGACCCCAAGGAGCCCAAAGAAGCCAAGGAAAAAAAAACCAAGTCAGCAGCGACTGCTAAAATCAAAAGCAACAAGAATGCAAGGTAGGAAAAGTTAATCTTGTTTGATCACAGGATTGGAATTTTTGAATTTTTGTTTTCTGACAATGTTGAAGTGCTGCACTTTTGTCATATAACAATCCAGAGGCTGTTTGAGATATTTGTGTTTGGCTTATGTTTCATTGGGGAGTGTTCCTCCAATCTACTAATTATTGCAAATGTAATAAGATGTCAGAAGAAAAGTAATATCCTGTGTACATAATTCAGCATTGCATATAGTTGTCAGAAGTGAAAGCTGCTGAAACAACATAACTGTGGAAAGTCAAACATTTTAATATAAATTTGATACCCAAAAAGGAATTGACCCTGGCCCAATCAAAGGTTCAGAATAAGGTGATGATCATAAAGTACCAGAGAGACACTGCTATGATAAACAACCTCTTCTAAACAAGTTGGTGCTTTCAGACATGCACCTGGATACCCACAGTAGATCAAGATTGGCAAAACTATTGTTAGACCCAATATATACAAGAACAATTGGGGAGGAAGGAAGGGGAAGGCTGCATCAAATTCAAATTTTCTTGTATGTCAAGTTATGTATGAGTTGCAGTTTCACGAAGTAGATTCTCTTAATTAGTTACTATTGTCCTTTCAGTATTTTATACAGAAGTAATGGTACTTTAACAGTGAAGGTAAATTTTGACATTGTATCGCCACTGCGTACAGTAATTCAACGTTGTAAATTTACGGAAGTGATTTTATTCTTGCAGTACTTAGAGCAAGGCAGGGATAAAACAGATATGATCTGAAGTAATTTTTCTTTTGTGTGATTTGTTTGCACATTGATCACCTTTGTAGGTGGTAAAGGTAACTGGTTTCCTGAAGGCTGTAACAATTTAAATCAGGTGTTTCCAACATTTCAGAGCTGTGAACTGGATCCATGATGTGGTTAAATTGCTTTTGGCTCAGACAGAATCATGATTTCCATGATCAATAAATTATTTAAATTGAAAGGAATATACATCGAATTTGTTACTGGAATGAAATGTACTTGTTACTTTGTTTATTTTTTCTCTACCTATGAAGATCCAGCACAGTGCTAGGGGATTGAAAACATCTTCCTCCATGATTTCTAATTACTTTGTATTGACTATATAATGTATTGAAGTTTCTAAACTTGCTATTTAAAATGAATTAATATTCAAGGAAATATGTCTAAAATATGAACTGAAACAACTTGGGACACAAATTCTAGCTGTACAAATCAAATGCATACATATTTTATAGAACAGTTAACATTTGAGTAGCTAACCTTAAGATTTACAGTTACCAGCATCATTGATGATGTTCCTAATTCTGCGGCTGTATCTCTCTTTCACTATGGAATAGGAAACACTTCAGTTAAGCACCTATGGATAAATGGCAGCACGAGCTTCTGACCTTCACCCCCACCCCCAGAGCTCCTCTCTTTTAGCCCACCCTCTCCCTCTCCAAGCTCCAAACCCCTGACCTTCTCCATAGGGAGCCGAGGAAAGCGTAGTTGAGGCCGCTAGGCCCGTGCGCGTTCAGAACCTCGGTGTACATGCACAGCTGCAACATCAGGTGCGCATGCATGTTTCCGCTGGTGCGGGGTGGTGTTTAAGGTCTGCCTCCCAAACAATGCATTGGCGCAGAAGACCCTGTGCAAATAATCACTGAACAATCTGTCACTGTCTTGTGGGAGGTGGGTGCCTGTTGAGATACATGTTCCTTAAGTTTAACTCTGGGCCAATACACATCGGAGGCCAGTTTGTATCTGCCCAATCTTAGTCACAATTGTATTTTTTTGCCTGTCTGCCAGTCTCCCCTAGCTTCCTTGCTCCAGGTCCATTCCCTAGCCCCACAACCCCTGGGTCTGCATGGTTCCATCCCTGCCTAGTCCCATCTCTTGTGCTGCTCGCTGCTTCTCTCATACACATCCAAAGAGATTGCCACTCTGCTGCATAGCATGACCTCTCTTTCCTACACATTCACAGCAGGAACAATTAAAATTGTTCAAAACTTGCTTGCCATTCCAGAACGCTGACTCAAACTAAACAGTTGGCATATGTAGTCAACAAATGGAAGCTTGGGGGCAGAGCAGTTTATAGAGTCAGTCATAATGGCACAGAAGGAGGCCATTCGGTTCATCGAGTCTGTGCTGGCTCTCTGTGGAGCAATCAAGTCAGTCCCATTCCCCCGCTCTATCCCCGTAGCACAGCAAATGTATTTCCCTCAAGTGCCTATCCAGTCTCCCCTTGAAAACATTGAGGCCTAGAAATTCACTGGCCTTAGCGCCGCTTTTGAGGCGCTAGAGGGCCTAGCGGCGAAGTTATGGCCAGTTTTGAAATTGACAGGGGCCCTAAATCGGCGTTAGGCCGGTAGCGCTGCGCCGGCACCGATGACGTCATCGGTGTGCGCAGCGTCCCGGTTGCCATGATAACCCGCCCGAACTCGGAAATTGAGTTGCGGCCGCCTCGCCCGTGGCAGCCGCAAGCAACGTTCTGGCAGAGGTGCCTTACAGAACGTTGCGCCGGCGCATTAAAGGCCCCGCGGCGGCCGGCCGCTTTCCCGCCGCCCGCCTGGCCGCAGCTCCCTCCCCGGACTTTCCCCCCCCCCCCCCCCCCGGAACAGAAGCAAGCCCGGCACTTGTCCGAGGTGCCGGGCTCATTTTTTAAAAGATTATCACGGGCCGCGGCCGGGTGCAGGCAGCTCCTCAAGGGAAGGAGGAGGCCTGCACTTCCCGAACCTGCCGCACCGCAGCGGGCGCCGGATTAGCGCCGAAATTCAGCGCATAGCGCCAGTTTTCAGGCGCTAACAGCTTTCAGCAGCGCCGGCAGCCGTTTGGGCGCAGAAGTAGTGAATTTTTGGCCCGCCCAGCGCGACTTAGCTCCGGCACTAACTTCCGGCGCTAAAGCCGTCGCTGTGCCAAAACCCAATTTCTAGGCCTGAGTGTCTCCGCTTCCACCACTTCCGTCAGCAGCGAGTTCCAGGTCCTCACCACTCACTGCATAAAAGTTTTTCCTCACGTCCCCCCTGTATCTCTTGCCCAAAACCTTAAACCTGTGTCCCCTAGCCCTTGTACCATCAATTAGTGGGAACCGCCTTTCCCCGTCTAGCCTATCCAAACCCGTCATAACCTTGTACACCTCTATCAAATCACCCCTCAACCTGCTTTGCTCTAATGAAAACAAATCCAGCTTCTCCAACCTGTCCTTGTAGCTAAGATCCCCCATCCCCAGAACCATTCCGGTAAATCTCCTCTGCACCCTCTCAAGTACCTTTGCATCCTTCCTAAAGTGTGGTGACCAGAACTGGACGCAATAGCGGCCCTTTGATAGCTCAGCTGATAGAGCGGAGGACTGATGGGCTCACGGAGACATCCTTTGGTCCTTGGTTCGATTCCGGCTCGAAAGATGCCAACTTTTGTTCTTATGAGGGCTGTGGAGGCTCAGTCATTGGGTATATTCAAAACAGAAATAGATAGATTTCTGACTAGTAAGGGCACCAAGGGATATGGCGATAGGGCCGGTGAATGAAGTTGAGGCAGAAGATCAGCCATGATCTCATTGAATGGCGGAGCAGGCTCGAAGGGCCGAATGGCCTACTCCTGCTCCTATTTCTTATGTACTCCAGTTGTGTCCTAACCAGCGCTTTATAAAGGTTCAGCATAACTTCTCTACTTTTGACCTCAATACCTCTATTTATGAAGCCCAAGATCCCATATGCTTTACTAACCACTCTCTCAATATGTTGGACAAGTATATTGAATTGCAAAATGAGCTGAATCAGCTGTGGTTTGGCCACTACAGTTCTAATGATTGTTAGAGAACCTGAGTGTTCAACCTGTAACATTCTTGCAGTGCATTTAATGGTTTTATATACACTTTGATAGTTTTCAGAAGTAAATTTCTTTACCCATTTTGTGATGGTAGTGAATTCTGTTTCATCAAGCAAGTTAGTTTGCAACAATGAAATCTCGTGACTGCTGCTTAGTGAATTGCTGTTAGGACCTCTATCCATGTGTGTATACATCATGTAATAGATTAAAAATTACATGCTGGCTGATGATTACAAATCTAATCATTTTATTATATATGTTGTAATCCAGAACTGATATTTAAATGCAAGGGTAAATGAGTAATGCTGATTGTGATATTTTACATTTTGTCACAGTTATAATGGACATTTTTCACATACCCTCCTTCTGCTGCAGAATGCATCATCTCCTCCTTACTGAGATGGCCCTGTATGTGATAGTATGAGTTGACCCTATCTTTTCTCCTCTTCCTTCCTGTTGGGAAACCTCTACAACAGATGGCCTAGCTGAGATTGGAATGTCACCATTTAGGGAACTGAACACACACCCGCATCCTACTGTGTTAGTGTGCAGACTCGCAGCCAACATTAAATATATTTTAAAAGTATTACCACAGACTTGTTTTCTATCAGCATTTCCTAATGGGTGCAAGTCCATAGCATAAAACATGCATAGCTTGGCTTTAACTTAAAATCTGTCTTGCCTATCACAAAGATGCCTGTAATGAGAAATGGAGGTGATGCTTCGGTTTGAGTTAAGACACAGAAGAATGAGCTGTACTTTGACCCAGACTATGCTTGATTTACATGTTAGCACTCATTGCTAATTTAATTGATATCTTTTTGATATCCATTTCTGAGTTGCATATTTATACCTGCAATGACTCTTTACTTGTTAACTCTCCAAATAAAAATGATACTGCACCTCCGTTGTGCTGCTCAATCTCTCTTGTGCATGCACTCACTTTCACTTGCTCTCCTGTGGTTGTGCACACTGACACTAGCATGTGAGCTTTTTGCATAATCAGTTGTTTGTGCTTTTTCACTCTCTCCTTGTGCATGCACACGCGCGTGGCAGCCCCCCCCATCAGCTGTCTGTCTGTCGCACTATTGCTCACTCGCACACGTCACCACCCACCCCCTCTATCTCATGCGCACCCCTTCTCTGCATGGGAGGGAGTATGAACGCCCTTCTCTTGTGCGCACATCTCCCAAGTCTCACATGCTCGTGGTTCCCCTTTTGCGAATGTTTGTGCCCATTTTTCTTTCTCGCACTTCTAACCCTCTCATGCCTGCTCTCCGATGGTGGAATTGCTCTTGAGGACACTATTATTAAGGGAGAAAGACGGTAGCGTGATTTTGATATTTTTTCCACTCTGGGTCTTTTTCCTCCACCACCAGAAGATTCCTGTTTTCCACACACAACCCACATGACCACATCCAGTATTTGTCGCAATTTAGCACAATGGGTATACTTGACTTAAAGTCAGACTTAAGTTCTACAAAGGTGACTAAAGTATCCAGGTTGCTTACTCGTACTCGGTTGGTTTCGATACTCTGTTGTTGCCATCTTCACTGCCCAATATAGGCACTTTGACTCTGATACTGGTATCTATCTGGGTTGATTGATACCAAATGTCAGCAGACTGACATTAGCCTACTTCTCAAAGGCAGACTTGCCAGGGAAAGTATAGTCCAGTACCCAGTTAGCTTTAAAACTTGAGTATCCCCTCACCCATGGATGACATCTTGTAAACCTTGTCCCTAGTACCAATTCCCGATTCAGAAGGTTCCAGACTAGTTTCAGTATAGTCCAAGGCAAAACAGCCTATGAATTGAAGCAAGTTGCTTAAGACAAGTGGATCATTTTCACAAGACCAATGGCTTTCCTACTTCTTGGCGAGGGTTACGCGTGAATAATGGCTACTTGGGTAAGGTAGAGGAAATGCGTTTGGAACTGTATCCCAGTCAGAAGTCGGATGAATGAGGACAAATCTGATGAGGAAAAATGTGAATTTGACCATATGCAGAGTAGCTGTATTAATGTGTGTTGGTACTAGGAGAAAGAATCACTATTCATAGACGGATTAGGAAGGGGTGGCAGGTGTAAACTGTTGAATCGGGGATCATGAAATAGTACAATGCTATTTCAGTCTTCGAAATTTAAGGCGACAGAAGGAACAGAATAGATGATTAGGATTTTATTTATATTTGACCACAGCTTCTATCATTTCCCAAGCCTGTAGAATGTTTTTTTCAGCAGTAACTTTTTTTCTGTTTGGATTCCATATGGCACGTTTGTAGGTATGTATTCACTAAAAAAAAAAACTATTCAGCTACTGTGGCTGAATGGTTGGTTGAAATTTTGATATGTAAAGTATAAGATTGTTGAAGTTGTTTGCTGGTGGTAGCGGATACTCTGGTGCTATACTCACTGTTTACAAACAAATTTTACTGGACTATTTAATGCTGTCTCTCATCAGTGTGCATTCAATCAATGCTCAGACAAGGATTTCCAGGTGTTAGGGTGGCAGTAAAGCTAATGCAGGATTGGTGTAATTGACAACAAATGGTTTTGGGCTACTATGAATTCAATAACTTTTTAAAAATAATCCATCTAGCCTGAGCACTATTTTCAAATTTACACACATCTATGTAAATATAACCTGTTCAGTACTTGTTTCTTCTAAATATTTTTAAAATGTAATAATTTTTAAAAGCCTGGCCTCTTGTTTAATTTTACAACGAACGCAGCTCGTTTCTTGGAGCAGACACGTGAAGGTTCTGCTCACTTCGTTGAATGCACATCCTTTGAATTGTTGTTTGCGCCTAGATTTGCGGCAGACTTTCACAAAAATTGCATTTTAAATATTTTAAAAAGAAAAGTCAGTGTTCTAAAATTGGTGTTGAACACTGAACTTTCTGTTGGTTAGGTTAGATCCTGAGCCTTGGCTGATCTTGACTAGGGTGACACTAAGGATGCTACAATTAGTCTTGGCATCCTTGAGTTCACAAAGAGCAAAAACAAATTAACTAAAGTTTCCACTTCAGGTCACTGGTCTGTTGGAAAATACGCCATCATGGACAAGATTGGGCTTGGTTGTGATTCCTACCCCACCCCCACCACAGTTGAATTGTTTGCTGGTATACACTGCCCAGGCTCTTGAAAAATGACCATGTGGATCGGGTACTCGGGGACTACTACCCTGATGTGAGAGTCGTTGTTTGGAGAAGAAAATTTGGGGGAGGGAAGATAAACAATTTGAAAAAAGGCTCTTTGTAGACATTGCTCTACTGGCAGTTTATTATGCTGTTATTTTTGATTACTCCTTTATTTTAATCAAGCATTATTAATTTCTGTAACCTTATCTGTTCTCTTGAGTCAACCCTTTTTCTTGTTTATCTTTTTGTACTCTGACCTTCACTTTGTTTCCTTTTATCTTTAGGTTGCTAATGTATCCACTTGAGCCCTCTTTCACCTCTTCCCCCCCCCCCCCCCCCAACTTCCCTTTATTAGTTTAAAATCCTATGTTAAATGATGATTGATATTGGAAGGAGAAGGGAGTGAACTGGTTTGAAGTAGTACCTAATGATGCACCTTGATTATTACCCGTGGTATTTCTAGGGAGTTCTTATTGCAACTCTTCAATTTCTTTCACGTTATTGGCTCTAACTCTCCTAAAGTCAGCAGGTATCATGAAGGAGCAATTTCACTCTGCTATTTATAACAAAATCATAAATGCATTTTTTGCATACATTTATGATTTTGCTATACATAATGAGCTGTTGAACTCTTCCCCTGTTTTTTTAATCTGCAGAAGTAAGTACAATGTGGTGAAGTTACTGCTTTTTGACTTTAAGACAAATAGTGATGGTGAGACTCCTTATTTAATTGGGTGAGTAGTTAGCCCTGGCTTTTATTTATATACCCATTTTGGTTGTAGTGTTTTTACAAGGCAAATTGCAGAGCAACTCCGACATTAGTGTATTTTTTTTAAATCCTCATTTACAGGACATCTTTCAGGAGCCCTGAATTCCATTTCAGGAAACAGAGTGGAAATAACATTTTGGAGTGACAAAGGGGATCCCTTTGCCGCACATCCACTCAGTTAAGGGAAGTGTTCTGTGGGCAAGTAATTTATTTACTTATAAACAGTTACGTTTTTGGTTACTATGAAAATGTTTAGATTCTATCTTTCTAATTGGTATTCTGTGGATATCTCCTGTAGTAGTTTGCATGAATGGAAAACTTGCTGATGAAACATTTAGAAAAATTATGTTTTGGAGATTGTCTAAATGGCCAGCAAATTCATGTATCTAACTCAATCCTGAGAAATATTGTTTAGCAACCCTTCCTCCATCTTTGCCCTTTTTCTCAGCAGCACTCACTGTCTCCCATCCTTCTCATTCCTCTGGTCTGGCCACATCATTGGTCCCTCAAACCTGAGGGATATAAACTATATTGTACTTGGCACAGAACTGGCCGAGCCATCCATTGTGCTTTACTCACCTCAACCAAAACTCCCATAATTCCAACTTCCTCCTTAAACCTCTTTCCACTGCCCTGTCCACCATAATCCCCAGCAGCAACTGTGAAGTTGATGCACAGATTTCATTGTCACCGAGGTTGAAATGATGTATTCAATTGCCCCTGCTGTATCCTACCCTTCCTCTTGCTCTAAGGCAATACCCCCCAATCTTTCACCCACTCTAACCCTGAACCCACACTTCTCTGGCTTCTCCCCATTTCTCCCCCTTCATCCCCTGCTCATCTTGCCTGAGAGCCATCTACTATTCCCTTGATCCATTTCCCACTTACTGACCACCCGACTCTCCTTCCTGGATTCCATGCTAGCTGACTGTCAATGCTTCCCTTCCCTCTACCCCTTCTGCAGTTGAACCTGTTGCACATGCCTTTGTCACTTCTAAACTCAATTACTCTAATGCACTTCTTGCTGGCCTCTCATTCTCCACCCTCCATAAACTCTCAACTTGTCAAACACTGGCAGCATGTATCCTGGCACCTACAATGCTTGCCGATCGCTTTTATCTACGCGGCTCTGCATTAATCCTCCTCCCCAACAGCTCAAATTTAACATTTCTTAGTCTTGAAATCTCATCACGGCATCGCCCCAATCTATTCCTGCAATCTTCTCCAGACCTGTATTTCCTGCCCACAAATTAATTTCTCTCTTCCTCTGACTCTGGTCTCTTCTGCATTCCTGTCATTTGCCCCAACATTGGCAGATTTTTCAGCTATTGGTCCTACTCACTAGAATTCCCAGAGAAAGGTATAAATTATAAAATCAATCTCGCTCTTGCTCGGTCTCAAACTTCCTCAACCATCTCCTGGGGCTATTTTAAATGTTAAAAGCATGACATAAGTATAATTTGTTTGCAGTTTAACTTGTGCATTGACATTGGAGATGGAGAGGAAGTGCAAATTTGGAATTTGTGTATAGCTTATTGGTTGGAACAGATTTTCATTGGCAATTGCATAAAAATCGTTTAGATTTACCTAATATTGTTACAGTTGGTGTATTCTTTGTATGCTTAGCTTTGGTTAGGTAGTGAAGGTTGTATTATTGGCACAAGATGGCTGTGTGTTGCTAGGCAAAGTGGCAGCTTGAACTGAAGGTGACTCATCGTTCCCAGCAGGTGCTATCAGTAATTTTAACCACATGGGGGTGCTGGCTTTCTTGTAGGTAATGGTTAACAAGTATTTGAGCTTCACATGTTCTTAAACATATTTGATTTTTGTTTGCAGTAGCAGCAGTGTTTTCAAACTGCTTGTCTTTGCCAAATGTGTAGGTTTGTTCATACTCTAACTGTTGCAAACTACCTCCAGTATTCCAAAATAATCCGTGTAATGTCAAATTTAAAAATGGCTTATGGAAAAGCTTCCTAAGTTTTTCAGGTTTCAAGTTATGAAAATGTCCATTAATGTGCATGAAAAGATTTACTGTTAGGCATGTGACATTAGTAAATCAGACCTTTAATAAGTTCACCCCAGGAAAGAAAATGGCGTACATGGAAGCATTTTCAGTTTTGTTTCAATTTGATATATGTGAAATGAATAAAGCAACTACAGATACATTTAAAACTTAAGCAAAAATTGTGGAGAACTGAGTTGGTTCTCCCAGTTACTAGCAGGTATCCCTGGATTAATGTTTCTCTTTCAAATTTGAATATTTTGTAACTGATTAGTTTGCTGTATAATTACTTTAGTGTGGTAGTGATGAGAATTTTTTTTTTGACTGCAGTATGCTGCCAGGTAGAGGCAGCTTGAGATGAAGGTGACTCATCACCAGGAGGTGCTCTGTTAACCTTAGCCACAGGTTATCAGATTATGCCTTTCTTGATATATACAGCATCCTGTGTTACTACTGAGTGATGAGTTGGACAGTAGTTTCATAGACGTTCGCTTTTGTTTCGGAAACTATAATAGAGGTAAAATTATCTTCCCACCCTACTGGAGTTTCCAAAATTAATATTGGATGATAGCTTCCAGCATTTAAACTTTTAATTCCTGATAACTGAGCATCATGAGAAGCTTGTTTATTGTGTACTACAGCCTTTTAACAGAGCATGGCAAAAACATGCTCATTTGGTAGTTAGAGTTTATACGGTAACCCCTATAGGGATTTAATTCTGTTTGGCCTGATATGAATGCCTTCCCTTTCTGCTAAGTGATACCCAGATAAATAAGTATGTTGGGTGGTATTAAATTACAGCATGACATATGTGCATAATTCTCATTGCCCCGTAAGCAAGAGACATGCATCTGCTGTTTACAACAGTCTGATGGGAATCTCTTGCTTTGTGTCCCAGACCACTGGTCATGAAAGTAGGAGAGTAGAGATGTTACTGGCACTGCACAGATGCATCCCAAACCAAATTAGTTTCTAGTTTTATTTCTTTGGAATGCTTCATCTATTTTGCAAAGCTAGCTGAATTATTTATCCTTAGGATATAAATAGAAATTGTTGTGATCCCATACCTAAAACAATTCCATTATGAAGCGTCAACTCTGGATGCCATAAAACGACCCTTCATGACTTTTCCACATATCGCACCTCTTCTACATTCAGCATGTGGGATTAACACGATCAACTGAATCATTGGTAGGAATCCCAGAGATCAGAATGTTAATTTTGTCTCAACACAAGGATGAGCCCTGGATTAGGCTCAACAAATCACTTATCCACTCCCAGATCAAGACCGGGAAACCGAATGACATCTATCTTAAAAAGGCACTAGTTGCTCCATACTTCACATGAGCTGCTACAGCTGAGTACGTTTTTTTGAGTCTTGCATCATCTCCAGCATTAATCACAAAGTGTCTTGACCTCTATCTTTGGTTCCTGCGCCAGTGTCAATTGACGACTGTCCACTGAACAGAACATCTAGTCTTTGATCAGCACTCGGCTGTTTGCCTTTGCAGTGTTGCCTCTTGTATCACCTGAAGCAGTTGTTTTGCTTTCTGAACCAGTACTGATCCAAACTCGTGTTCATGCCTTTCCAGAGGTTGGTGAACATGCCACTGATTTACAGTGCCTGAATAAACCAAATTCCATTTGTTTTAACAGATTCTTGTGAATTGCATTATATTTTGTGGCTCACATTTCCAAATTCTACCTGTTTACAATTAGCAACATTGGTTTATTGTAATCAATTGCCATTGGTTTATAACTGAATTAAGTCAAATTATGTTTTCAATTAAATTGATTTATACTGGTATTTTGGGGATTGGATTCTGCAATTGTCTTTTTTTGCATGGAAATTGTAAGTCTGTGGCTTTGTTGATAAATCAGCAGGGCAGAAAGAGATAAAACAGTTCCCATTTGGGAAGGTCCTTAAGCATCTGCAGTTACCCCCAAGACATGAGCTAATTGAGGGAAAATTATCTACCAGTCAGTTTTTAAGATGCCAATTACCATCCCTCTTTGTCTCTTCCTGGGTCCCAGTACATGCTGGGAAAACTCGCTCTGGGACTTCCCTGTGAAATTGTTCATATTAATAGTAACACCTGTGGGAGCCTGAATGTTTTTGAAGAAAATAACTACTCCTTTACCTTGACACACTCTTCCCCCTTAAAAATAATCTCCCAAGTGCAATTGACAAATTTAAACATAAGTACATCGACAGAGCTGTGGTTTAAAGCGGAGCGGGGGTTGGGGGGGGGGGAGCATTATCTGATAGGACATGACTAACTCTAAAAGACAATGGCCCAAAATTTGCAGTCGGAGGCTTCCCGCGGGCGGATGCCTCTGACCTGCAAAAAATCTACGAATTTATCTGGTGGTCTGGGAGGTAGGGAGATTCGCGCTCCTGGGCCTCTGCGGGTACCCACGGGTAGAGGCGCACGAGGTTTGCAAGCGCCCCGGGATCACGTGGGCTAGCCCAACCAATAAAAGAAGGGGAATCCCAACTTCTGCCCAGCGAATACCCTTGAAATTCGTACGCCTGGTAAAGAGTTTTAAAATATAGAAAAATAACATTTTATCACTCATTTATATATTAAAAACCCTGTCCAATAAGGTAAGTTTATTTTTAGCCCTGTTAAAACATATAAAAATGTTTAAATAGCATTTTAATTAATTTTAAATGTAAGTTTTTTATTTCATGTGTTCGTGTATTTTTTTTTAAGTGATCCCCATTCATACTTATGACAGTTCCATACATACAGAATCCCCATAAGCATGAATGGGGATCCCCCTTCTTTCATTGGTTGGGCCAGCCCACGTGATCCCAGGGACAGTTGCGAATGGCGTGGGCCAATACCCCGCGGGTACCCGGAGAGGCCCAGGAGCACGAATCTCTGTTCCTCCCGAACCACCAGGTAAATTTGTAGATTTTTTGCAGGTCAGAAGCCTCCCGACTGCAGATTTTGGGCCATTATCTTTTCTAGTTTGTTATGTCCTATCTGATGACTCTCCACTGTGCTCCCCAGGTAGCTAATGGGCCACACAGCTACTTGTTATTTTGTTCATCTTCCAGACCAAAACAGTTCATCCCTTTTGCAGGGAAAGATTATCAGTCCTTCCTAAAAAGGAGTCCAAACAGCTAGATGCACAAGGTTAAAAGCTTTACTTGCAGTTAACACTCCAGTTGCTTATGAAGGTTGCGCCGCACACAATGCATCCAGATTTGGTTACCGTACAGTCATTTATAATTGAAAACTGCTGTGGCTAACATTGCACGACACTAACCAGGCAGCAGAACTGCTGCAGTGAATGTCCTAATTAGTGGTCCATCAACAAGGGTGTTATGTTTTGTGTGGTTGGAGCTCTCCTTTGGGCTAAAGTCCGGGGATCATGTTGAAGGTATCCTGTAATCTTAAAATTGTACAGCAAATCCTGTGGGCAGTTGCAAGGATGCCCCAAAAGGCCCAGATAGTGTCAGATTAGGCCAACAAAAAGTAGTTGCCCTTTCAGAGAAAACATTAATTTCTCTGGAACTAGATACCTACACCAGATAGGCTAGCAGGGACCCTGAAAAGAAACCTGCTTAACTCTTGTTTGCTCATCTGTCTGCAATCTGACCCCCTGCCGCCAAACTGTAGGAGAGGACTTGAGGGAGGGACCGTACCAGTTGTTTCTCAGTGAATAGTTTTAGATCTCATGGGATGTGTGCGTATGTGGTGGAGCCTCAGCTCCGGCTTTCCCTTCACAGGTTCCCCCTCCCAAGGTTCATGAAGCAGTTTACAATCTTTCATCAGGCATTATAGCTTTAACAGTTTAGAAAGAAGAGGTTTTCACCACTGCTGTGCTCCAAGTTGCTTGAAGACGTTGGTTTTTAGAAATTATTTGGTGTACTTCCTATTTCTGCGGAGGGTGAACAAATGAGAGAATGGTGGACTTGATCATTGAATGAAATTCAGTCTCCATGTGCAAAGTCCCCATCCAGCCATTATTCTGACCTGGCGTAACTTGAAATCAATTGCATGTTTGTAGTTCCGAGTTACCAATTTTATTTGTTGGTTTCTCTGTTCTCACTGCTGTCTCATTTGTGGATTAGGCAATCACTCTGTAGGTGAAGTAAGAACTCTTCTGTTTAAAGGAAACCTACCTACTTAACTATGAAATGATAAATTCCCCACCCACTCACACTTGCAGGTTTGGGGAAATAATGGTTCAAGGTAAGTTGTGAGTTGGTACTAATTTGGTCTCGTTTCAAAATGTGCAAGACTGAAGATTACTGCAGAGCTTTGCATTCTCCTGTTGTCCTTCTCGGATGATTAAAAATGTGAAGTTTCCTTTTGGAGTAATTGACACTGCGCTTTTTAAAATATGTACTTGAACTGATGCCATTAGATTTTATTTTTTAGCTTCAAATTTAGAAATCTGAACAAAATGGATGATAAACTTACAAATATGGAATTTATCATAAGTGAGCACGAAACCAAATAACTCAATAGTGCAATGTTTTAGCAAATAGGAAGAGTTTGTAGTCCTTAAATCACAATTTTTGGCAAATATGGCAATGGATTGTATTTGAACTATTATCAGGAAGGATTTTAGTTGTGCCAGTATGAAGGGCTGTTGTATGTAAATAGAATAATAGTTGTCTCCAGCTGTTTGTGATGAATGGAGCTCTGTTATCGGCATGCACTGCAGGCAAAAAAGAATAATCTAGTGTACAATTTTCCTTTCCCTTTTCATTTTTGTAGAGTTGCTACCCAAATTCAGTGTTTTATTTGTGAAATAACTGAAGAAATGACACTACTTTTGTACTTAGATTGCTTTTAACTGTATTGTCGCTCTGTGAATTTTAAAATTCCACTTCCCCTCTTAAAAATACTGACTCGTGCTTGGGTATTGTTTCATGGGTGGTGGCAATTCACCAGTACTTTGCCCAAGTGGCCATTCCAAGTGTGCCTTTTGGTGGGTGTCAGCAGGCCATTTGACCACAGAGCCATTACAGCGGAGTCAATCTATACTCATCTGGTGTTCAGGGATTTTGCAGCAGGGATGACTGGATAGTAATTAGGAGCATAAATATTGGCTGATTACTCCCTTCCCTCTGGCTGCGAGGAAGCTAACTATTGTAATGCTGCTGATGCTGTCCAGTTTAGATCAGTTGTCTCAGTCAAACACAATGGGTTGGAATTTGCGGTTGGAGGCATACCTCCAAAGTACGCCTCCGACCCGATTTAAAAATATAAAAATAAAAAAATAAAAAAATAATCTGCACCTACCTACTGGCTCCCGGGCTTCGGAGACTTCAGATCATGGGCCTGCAGGCGTACACCTGCGTAAAAGCCCACAGATCCCAGGGACGCAGGCGATTCGGAAGTGTTCCTGGGATCACGTGGGCCAACTCCTCCTATCAGAAAGGAGGATTCCTAATAAGCTTATGGGGATTCCATTTACAAACTGAATCCCCATAAGCATATGAGGAATCTCCAAATAATTATTTTTATTCCCGTTGTGTAAATTATTTAATGTTCCCATTTTCACATTTAATTAAAAGTGCCTTTAATGAAGCATTTACAAAAAATATTTTGGCAAAATACAAAACCTAATTTTTATATTGTGCTCTCTAATAACCTGACTATTTCATAATGTCCAGTATTCTAGGACATTAACGTGCTTTCTAATAATCTAACAAAGGATTAAGTTGTCAGTTTAAAGTTTTTTAAAATTCACCTATTGTATTGGAAATGACTTCTGTTCATTGTTTATTTGTTTTTGGGATCAGCAAGGCTCATGTTTATTGCTCACGTTTAGTTGCTTTGAGGTGGTGGTGTTGGGCCACCTTCTTGAAGCACTGCAGTCCTGCTCCTACAATGGTGTTAAGTAGAGAATTACAGTATATTGGCCTAGCGATGATGGAACAGCAGTATGTGTCCAGCTCAGGATGGTATGTAACTTGGAAGCAATGATGTTTCCCACAACTGCTGCTCTTCTTCGTGGTAGAGGTTGAATAGAGGGGAAGATACTGTTAAAGTAACCTGATGAATTGGTGCAGTGCACACTATAGATGGTACATACTGCAACTGGGGGTGGATATTGAGTCCAGTGGCAGGGGCCGATTGTGCAATCCTAGATGGCATTGAGCTTCTTGAGTGTTGCACCCATCCAGGTGCGTAAGTATTCCATCATACGCCTCACATTTGATGTCAATGGCAGCTATAACTGGCTCTCCTTGCATTCTGCTCTTGCATCCAGGTTTTGGCATCTGGAGGTGTATGGTTCTGGCAGAATCCGAACCGAGCTCCAGTGAGGAGGTAAATTGATGCCACAGTTAATGACTCTCTCCATCACTTTACTGATTGGGAGGACATTGATGGTGCATTAATTGGCTGGGTTTGATTTGTCATGATTTTTGAGAGTGGAACATACTGTACCTGAGCAATCTTGCGCATTGACACGGTCAACCACACCATCCTTTTCCAAAAACCTTTCCTCCGTTGTCCAGCTCATTGGGGCTTCCCTTGCTTGGTTCCACTCTTACCTATACAATCAGAGGCAGAGCATTTCCAGCAATAATTTTTCTTCCTGCCCCCGTACCATTACCTCTATCCTTGGCCCCATCTTTTCCTTGTCTACATGCTACCTCATTGACAAGATCATCCAAATGAGGTCAGGATCCACTCGTACGCTGTCAACACCCAGCTCCAGCTCTCCACCACCTCGCTTGCTCCTTCCATTCACTCTGTTTTCAGCCTGCTTGTCTGACATCCAGTCCTGGGTGAGCCACAGTATCCTCCCAGTTAAACATTGGGCAGACCAATACCAGAACCAAGTCTTCGGCCCCCAGCACAAACTCTGCTTGCTATCTTGGGTTGGACCAGGCTGTTCACAGTCTTGGTGTTCCATTTGACACTGAGCTGAGCTTCCAAACCGATATGCTCTCCATCACAAAGACTGCCTATTTCCAGCTCCATAACATCACCTATCTCTGCCCCTGCCCCGCCTCAGCCCATCTGCTGCCAAAACCCCCCTCATGCCTTTGTCACATATAGACTTGAGTATTCCAATGCTCTCCTGGCCACCCCCTCCACCCTCCATAAACTACAACTCATCCAAAACTCTGCTGCCTGTAACCAATTCCGCACCAAGTTCTGCTGACCTACATTGGCTTCCAGTTCCACAAAATCTCAAATTTAACATTTTTATGCTCATGTTCAAATCCCTTCATGACCTGGCCCCTCCCAATCTCTGTGAACTTCTCCCTGGCCCCTCCCAATCTCTGTGAACTTCTCCAGCCCTTCAGCCATCAAAGAACTCTGCATTCCTCCAACTTTGGTCTCTTGTGCATCCCCCACTCCCATCAACCAACCATTGGTGACGTGCCTTCAGCTGCCTAGGCCGTAAGCAATGGAATTCCCTCCCTAAACCTCTTCCCCCGCTCCATCTCACTTTCCTCCTTTAAGACCCTCCTTAAAACCCACAACGCTTTTAGCCACCCCTCCTAATAACTCCTCCTTTGACTCTGTGGTGATTCATGTTTAAATACACTTCTGTGAAGCACCGTGGGAATTTTTTCTACTTTCATAGCTGTATAAATGTAAGTTGCTGTTCTTGGCATTGTTGTTGAGCAGATGCCAGTGTTATAGCTATGCTGGAACCGCTTGGTTAAAGGGGCAGCTAGCACTGATGCGCAGGTCTTCAGCACGATAGCTGGAATGTTGTCGGTGTCCATAGCCTTTACTGTGTCCAGTCTATTCCGCCATTTCTTAGATCATGCGGAGCAAATCATGTGACCTTAAGTTGTGGCTGAGTGCACTTGACATTAGCATCTATGATGGTGGAGACCTCGGGCGGAGTAGGAGCATTCATAATGTGCATTCATTATGTGCTAAAGTGGTGTATATTGAATAAGCAGACTGTTTGAAATTGTGGATTTTTAAAAATTCACGCGATGCACTTGTTATATTTTTGCTCGAATATTTGTGAAATTTTATTTGTATGGTCATCCTTCCGTCATGTTCCTTACCATACAGTAAAATGCTGTGTATGTACCCTTTTACTTTGGATAGTGCACAAAACTATGTATTACCCCAAAGAATAGACTAAGATTATGATGTGGAGCAGATTCCACGTGATCCAATGATTCAGCCAGTTCTTTTGGGTGGTAAGGAAGAGTTTTGTTTCGGAAGATCTAAAGACAAAATGAGAATGTGACTTGCACTGGAATATTTAGGGGAGAGGATATTAATACGAAATATTCTCTCAGAAAAAAGACCCATGGTATGCTGAGGAAAAAGAACATACTCTTTGCTCTATAACCAAATGGGACCGTGGCACCCTGTTACCAAGGAAACACTACTGGTTGGCTGGGTCTGCATTCTGTGTTTGGTAATGGCATAAAGAAATGGAATTCTGAAATCAAGAAATGTTTAAGTCTTGACTTATTAAACAAACAAGATGGTCAAATACTAGGTCTACTGAATGCCATATCAGCAGTATATCGTGAGTTGATGATAAAATAGCTATAATCTAATATTGATTACAAATTTGATTTTGTAATGTGAGTGAAAGCATATTTTAAATGTTTCCTTGTGCATAATTTTTTAATGAATGGCAGTGAAAAATCTTGATGCCATTTGACTTGTGCTGTAAAGCTGATAGTAAACTGAAAGTGTTGTGCCTGTCTTCCTGTACACGACCACCCATAGTAACTCATTTTTGCTAAATATCAATTTTGTCTCAACTTTTAAAGCATTTTAGAACTCACTTTCTCCTACTTTGTGTTGGTCAGCGTAGCCTTGGAACTGTAAATTCAGTGCGATTTGGAAAGAAGATTAATCAACTAGTACTTGGAATACATGGTTTTGGCAAGGGACCAAGCTGTTGGCCATTGTCTTTTTGATTTAAACAAATTTGAGAAATGTGTAATGTTTTAGAACACCTTTTGCACTGATTTGATAAAAGAAACCGCAAAATGCTGCTGCGCAGGTGTTGAGAATGTTGCTAGCTGATTGAGGGAAGCAGATGGCTTTAGTCAGTGGCATCGAGCCAAAAGAGCAGGTGCTGGTCATGTGACTGCTGGTTACCAGGGTAATCTTATTGCTCTTGGCGTGCAGATGAAAGGAAAGGGGCCCCAGTGTTCAGCTGTAGTATTGTATAATTTGTGGCAGTTAGAGCGGAAATAAATGCTGGAAATGGAGTCTTATGGCAAGAGAAGCTGATGGCAGTGTTTAGTAAATACTAAAGTAATTGGTGTGGAAATTGTGCTGAAAATTAAGTGAAATGGGTTTTGGCTATGTAAGAGATTGGTGTATGGTTTAGCATGCCTTTTTGTCAATCTTTTAGTCATTAGACTTTAGCACTACATAAAAATAAGAGAATGAGTTCCTTGAACATGGATATTGTTCCCTGCAGTTAATGATTTTTAAAAGCATATTTTCCAATAGGAAGCAGCCCATTCCAATACAATGGGATAGACTGGTACATCTCAATTTGGACCCCAGCTTTGTTTTATGATGCTGCCCATTTTTTCCTATTGAAGGTGGCATGTCCAGTTAACAGGAAAGAATGGTTCATCGGTAGAATTTTTCCTTTGGGTTCCACTTTGCCAAGATTACTAGAGTTAGCTTGGTGAGTGTGCCAGGGGAAGTTCAGGTGGTCATTTTTGGAATGTATTATCACCTGGTTTGTCACATGGTTTAGTATGAGCATGCTCAGTTAGTTCTGGCTTATTAAGCAAGCACCTTGACTAGCAACTCATTGTGTCTCTCCTTATTTTGTTCTACCCACATATATTACAATTTTCACAGCTAACTTCTAGAGTGTGTATCCCAGAGGATACAGAGAGGGGGATAAATTGCATCAAAATATAGAGGGGTCGTATCCTTCAATGTAAATCAGCTTTGATTCTGCAGTTCCAAACCCCAAAAGTAATAGCTTATCCTACCATATAGTTTGCTAGTTTGATTTTAGTTTGAATAGTACCTCTGTAAATCATTTGAAGAGGGAAATATTAACCATGTGCCTTTTTTTATTCTTAATTCAGAAGTATAGCACGAATACCCAAATCAATTATTTGGGTGAATGGAATTAATTCTTCAGTTTTTCTTAAGTATCCCCTCCAATAACAAGTGTGAGGAGCTCATGGACTTCTTTGTCTCTAAGATTGAGACCATCCGATCAGCTGCCTCTGCCACTTCCCTTCCTTCCCCTAGCCCACCGGGCCAAACTTCCTCTAAGGTTGCCCCCTGCCCTAGAACTGAAATCTCATCTTTCTCCAGTTTCGCTCCGATCTCCCCTCATGAACTCTCTGCTCGTCTTGTCCATGAGACCCACTTCCTGCTCCCTCTAAACTATTCTCACTAAACTGCTGACCACCCAACTTCCTTTTCTGGCTCCTATGTTAGCTGACATTGTTAACTGTTCTCTCTCCTCAGGTACTGTCCCCCTCTCCTTCAAATCTGCCATCATCACTCCTCCCCTCAAAAAACCAACCCTTGACCCCTCCGTCCTTGCAAACTGCTGCCTCATCTCCAACCTCCCTTTCCTCTCAAGTCCTTGAACGTGTTGTTGCCTCCCAAATCTGTGCCCATCTTTCCCGGAACTCCATGTTTAAATCCCTCCAATCAGGTTTCCGCCCCTACCGCAGTACAGAAACGGCTCTCATCAAAGTCACAAATGACATCTTTTGTGACTGTGACAAAGGTAAATTATTCCTCCTCATCCTTCTTGACTTGTCTGCAGCCTTTGACACGGTTGACCACTCCATCCGCTTCCAACTCTTCTCACTGTCGTTCAGCTGGGTGGGACTGTACTTGCCTGGTTCCATTCTTATCTATCTAATCATAGCCAGACAATCGCCTGCAATAACGTCTCTTCCTGCTCCCGTATCGTTACTTCTGGTGTCCCCCAAGGATATACCTTGGCCCCCTCCTATTTCACACTACAAGTTGCCCCTTGGCGACATCATCCGAAAACCCAGCGTCAGTTTCCACATGTACGCTGATGACACCCAGCTCTACCTCACAACCCCTCCACAGTCTCTAAGTTGTCAGACTGCTTGTCTAACATCCAGTACTAGATGAGCAGAAATTTTCTACAGTTAAATATTGGGAAGACCGAAGCCATTGTTTTCAGTCCCCGCGACAAACTTCGTTCCCGAGCCACTGACTCCATTCCTCTCCCTATCATTCGTCTGAGGCTGAACCAGACTGTCCGCAACCTTGGTGTCATATTTGATCCTGAAATGAGCTTCTGGCGGCATATCCAAGACCACCTATTTCCTCCTCTGTAACCTCGCCTGTCTCCGCCCTTGCCTCAGCTCCTCTGCTGCTGAAACCCTCATCCATGCCATTGTTACCTCTAGACTTGACTATTCCAACGCACTCCTGACTGGCCTCCCACATTCTGCCCTACGTAAACTTGAGGTCATCCAAAACTCTGCTGCCTGTGTCCTAACTTGCACCAAGTCCTCTTCACCCATCACCCCTGTGCCTGCTGACCTACATTGGCTCCTGGTTAAGCAATGCCTCGATTTTAAAATTGTTATCCTCACCCCTCCCTAATCTCTGTAATCTCCTCCAGCCCCCCCCCCCCCCCCAACCCCCAAGATATCTGCACTCCTCTAATTCTGCCCTCTTGAGCATCCCTGATTATAATCACTCCAACATTGGTGGCAGTGCCTTCAACTGCCTCGACCCTCAGCTCTGGAATTCCCTGCCTAAACCTCTCCGCCTCTCTACACCTCTTTCCTCCTTTAAGACGCTCCTTAAAACCTACCTCTTTGACCCTGCCCATATGTGGCTCGGTGTCAGATTTTTTGTCTTCTAACAATCCTGTGGAAGCTCCTTGGGACGTTTTACTACGTTAAAGGTGCTATATAAATACAAGTTGTTGTTGAGTAACAAGAAAACTCTAACCCACTAAGTGCACTTTTCCAACCAGTTCTGTTTAGTTTGCATACTCCTGAATTGTCCCCAGTTTATTTAATCTACTTCAGAAAATTAAATAACCAATAAAAATTCCAAGAAGAAAAAGCTCTGTAAAATTCCTACCGGCTGTCTGAAGATCTCCAAGTTCTCACTTGATCTTCAATCTGTTGCTTAATAATGACCAGTTGCGAGCCACATTCCAATGGTATAAACTGGATTAGATCCACAGTATTCCGTAGTGTTTGATTGTATTGAATTGTACAGCCTTCAGTCTCCTTTTTAACCACCTGATAGTCCAGTACTTTTCTAATGGAGCTCATTGATATTGGATTCACTGCTTTTGCTACTCTCTTGTGTATACATGCTACTTTGAGAACTCTGGTTTCTGAAGACAGTAGCTTTACAAATCCCAAATCTAAGGTGGGGGGTGGAGGGAGAGAGACTAGGTTTGCACTCCCAATGTTAATTACAATGAAATGCAAACTTTATTGGAGCATTCCTTTATAAGTTAAAACTTTTCAAGTCATTTTATCTATGGTAATAATGACCCATAGTATAAATCAAGTAGAATTGGAAAGTGTTAGACTTGTCATGGTTTGCCATTATTTTTTTCAAATTTTGGAGATTATCCTCACAAATGTAACATGAGTAACAAAGTTCAAGAAATTCTAGTGAGCTCCCAAGCTGCAAGATGTTGAAGTCTGCTGAACCCCAACGTCTAGTTGATTTATGAAACATGGCTGTAAAGACAACATAAAATTCCCATCTTTTTGGGAGGTTTTAAACTCATAGTATTTTTTCCCCATTGTATATTTGTCATGGTTAATGAATATATTCAGAGGTATTGCACTGATGTTGTAGGCAGGTGATGAGATATCATTTGATGGGGGTTTCATTTTCAGCACATTGGTAGAACAATTATCTGCAGCAGTATCCAGCTTCAAAGAAAACCAATGTGCATTTCTTCCGACAGAAGTATTTTAAAAAATTGCTTTGATATTTTACTCTGACTGGGGCAGGCATTCCAAAGCAGATTGTCCTTGGGTACTGTTCCCCCTCCCCTTTTAAATCTGCTGTCATCACCCCCTCAAACAATCTACTCTTGACCCCTCTGCTCTTGCAAACTACCGGCCCATCTCCAAACTACCTTTCATCTTCAGTCCTTGAACTTGTTGTCGTCCCCCAAATCTGTGCCCATCTTTCTCGCAACTCCATGTTCGACCCCCCTCCAGTCAGGTTTCTGCCCCTGCTGCAACACTGAAATAGCCCGCATCAAAGTCACAAATTGCATCCTATGTGACTTTAACCATGGTAAACTATCCTTCCTCATGCTTCCTGACCAGTCTGCAGCCTTCAACACGGTTGACCACACCATCCTCCTCCAATGCCTCTCTTCCATTGTCGAGCTGGGTGGGACTGCCCTCTTCTGGCTCCGTTCCTATCTAGCCAGTCGTAGCCAGAGAATCACCTGTAGTGGCTTCTCTTCCTGCTCCCGGCTTCTCTATCCTTGGCCTACTCCTGTTTCTCATTTACATGCCTCTTGGCAACATCATCTGAAAACGCAACAGGTTCCACATGTACGCTGTCGACACCTAGCTCTACTTCGCAACCTCTTTTGACCCCTCCACTGTCTCTGATTTGTCACGCTGCTTGTCAGACAGCTAGTATTGGATAAGCAGAAATTTCCTCCAATTAAGTATTAAGACCAAAGCCATTGTCTTCCTCTCCCTGGCCACTGTCCGAGGCTGAACCAGACTTTTTGGAACCTTGGCGTAATATTTGGCCCTGATCTGAGCTTCTGACTCTATATCTTTTCCATCACTATGTTAAAGGTGCTATATAAATGCAAATAAAAGTTGTTGTTGTTGAATAAATCTTCTAAAATCTATCCTCCAGCTGTCATACTTTTTTTAAAAAACAGAGCTAAAAACAAGTGTCCACCTGCATGTGCATCTTGGTTGCCACTTCAGACCCAAACCCCTCTTTTTTTTTTTTCTTGCTCTGGGTCTTTATGCTTTCCTCTTCTTTCTCTCTCCAATTATGTGACCTTTCACCTTTTTAAGGAGCGTCTTAAAGTAGGAAAGAGAGGCGGAGAGGTTTAGGGAGGGAATTCCAGACTTAGGGCCTTGGTAGCTGAAGGCATGGCCACCAATGGTGGAGTGATTAAAATCGGGGATGCTCAAGAGGCTAGAACTAGAGGGGCGCAGATATCTCGGAGAGTTGGAGGATTGGAGGCGATTGCAGAGATCAAGAGGGGCGAGGCCATTGAAAACGAGGATGAGAATTTTAAAATTGAGGTGTTGTGTAACCAAGAGCCAATGTAGGTCAGCTAGCATAGGGGTGATGGATGAACGGGACTTGAGGGTTTCAGCAGCAGACGCACTGAGGCAGGGGACGGAGTCAAGCAATGTTAGAGGTGGAAATAGGGGGTGATGGCACGGATATGTGGTCAGCAACTCATCTCGTGATTCAGGTGAAGTTTATATTGAGATCTCAAAGCAAAGGGTCTATGAAATAATGAGTTTGGTTCTGTGTTCTATATGCTTTCGAAAGCATATTAAGTTCTAAGCGTGTCTTTTCTTATCCTAATCCTAGTTCATCTTTCAAAAAAAGTTGAGTTTTGAAGCAAACAGCCTGTAATGAACTCATTGACGGTTAAAAAATATAAACTTTCTAATTGTTGATATCTAAGACTGAGCATAAATGACAGAGGCAGACTGTGTCTTTCCTCATCCTAATTTGATATCCTCTTTTAAAAATTTAATTTGAAAGCAAATAACGCCATTTTGAGATAAATAGATAGAGAGGCCAGGAGAGGGAAAAGGGACATAAGAGCAAGGAAGTAGGTTGCAAGCATGAGTGATGAGGAGGAGGCTGGAAAGGGAGCCACTGAGGGCCACATTTTCCCCACTAGTCTCATCAGAAAATGCAGCCTGGACCTGGCGGGGGCACCTCTCCCTGCAACACCACACTACAGGGCCCACTACCTCCCATCTGACAGAAAAGATGACAGCTAGAAATTGAAGCAGACAGAAGGAATAGCAAAAAGAATATTGGTACAGCATTGATCTGCTAATAGGATATAATTTCTGCTAAATGCACTTAGGAATGAATATGATAGACTTCCAGGTGCATAAAATCATTGTTCTGACTTTTTCTACGGTTCATCATATTTCATGAAAATTGGATGTGGTAGTCTAATTGGACACCTAGTTTCATAATCCTAGTAATAGTGCATTGCAGCTTCTTAGTTAATATAATGAATGATCTGAAATGATAAAGTGTAGGAGTGCTTAATCACTTTTTCTTGGGGACCCAAGAAGCTGCTGATTATGTTTGTGAATATTTATAAAAACAGGCCAATAGTCCAGAGATCATCATTTTGTAAATCTTACTGGATTTATTTCTAGAATTTTTAACCTTATGTATAACCTAATTAGAGCTCGCAGTTGAGTTGCCTCTTAATCTGTAAAGTTCTTTCAACCCTCGGAAACGGAATGTTATGCATTAAAGCTGACGTGCAAATACTGCATTCTCAATTCCAGGGCTAAAGAATTGGTTTTATTTTGAAGGAGGAATGATAATTATGGTTTGGTGGCAGGAACACTTCATCTTCACTCTCATGATTTATCTAATTTTTTCTCCATCTTTCATCCTTTGGCACCTTTATGCCCATTTCTGTGTCCATAACAGGCTTTTTGCACTCTACAATGTTTATAAGCTGACACTCCAGATTAACTCCATTTAAATATGATGTCTCCCATTACTAGAAAAGACATATTTAAACTGCTATGAATAGAATTAAATATAAATTGCAGTTATTACTATTGGGTGCTATTTGTTAATTTTGTTCATTAAAAAAATCCCTTTTTCTGGTAATGGTAGGCACTGGATTCAAGGTGAGGCTTGCTTAGAAGTTGAAGCTAGCCTGAAGAGATGGCCAGGGACAGAGAAGAAGCGTCTAGGTCAGATCAGGAGGAACTGAAATAAGCATGAGAGCCTAGAAGGATTTCCATCAGGTAGACAAATAACGTGAGGGATGCCAAATCACAGAGAAGTAGAAGAATTGTGTAAACCGTGTCATCAATGTGTTCACAAATGTGCACTAATACCAGTCCTATTAAATTGATTCTCATTGATCAAATAGGTGTAGTCTGTATATGTTGAGTGTATTCACTTCTCTGAAAGGAGTGTGATCTCCACATAAAAATGTAATGCTCTGTAAACATTTAATACGTGCTACTTCTCTCCATCTCCCCTTTCCCTATCCATCCCCTCGTGCTCTCTCTCTCACTCTCGCTCTCGCGTGCGCTCACACACTCTCACTCTCACACTGTTCTAAGGCATATTCTTAGTTTTGAATGGAGGAGGCAGCAGATGCACAGACTGGCAGCACAGCATGTTCTTGAACTTCTCTGCCTGTCACCAGTTTTCTTCCCCCCTCCGGCCCCCCCCCCCCCCTTTCTAAAGGCGTTCATTCATAATAGAATTTGGTTCCAGAGTACCAGCTACCCTCTGGTACATTTCACAAGTTGTCGATCTTAAGCAGTGAGTGCCAGCAAGCTATTTGAATGAGCCTAGTTATGCTCAAGTCATCTGATGTCCACACCCGCGCACACGGTTTGCAGCAAGAGCTGTTGGATAGTGACCATCAATGGGAACTCTAGTGGAAGTTTTTTAAAAATCTATCTGTAATCAAAGGATGCTAAAGCCAGTTTCAGCACTCCAGTTGCTGTACTGGCTGTGTCAATACAGACCAGGAATTGGATATGGGAACTTTAGGTTATTATATCTTAGTACTGCACTCAAGTGACGTCTTTACCCGCAAGGTTGTTGGGGAGCTCTCTGCTCCTTTCTTGAAGATATTAACTTATACAGAGTGCAATTCCATGATTGCCGGTAGCCTTTTGGTACCTTGTCAAAGTGATGTTTATTTGTGTGAGCCTAGGCAGGCTAATTGACCATAGAGGGGGAGAAAGAGGAGAAGGCAAGTAATACCAGCCAAACCGAGAAACTGTGACAATCCTGATCTGAAAGGCTCAGTTCTACAGTGGCTTGTACATTCACTATCCACCAATGAAAGCAAGGCTTGCATTTATATAGCGCCTTTCATGACCTCATGATGTCCCAAAGTGCTTTACAGCCAATTGAGTACTTTTGAATTGTAGTAACTGTTGTAATGTCGGAAACGCGGCTGCCAATTTGCGCACAGCAAGCTCCCACAAACAGCAATATGATAATGAGCAGATAATCTGTTTTTTGTAATGTTAATTGAGGGATAAATATTGGCCAGGTCACCAGGGATAACTCCCCTGCTCTTTTTCGAAATAGTGTCATGGGATCTTTTACATCCACCTGAGAGAGCAGATGGGGCCTCAGTTTAACATCTCATCCAAAAAAACAGCACCTCCAACAAGAGGGAGCTTTGTGCTTGTTTTTGACGTCTTAGCCGTTCCATTCAACAGGTCAGACAGATGGGTAGTTGGGGAGCCTTGTATGTGAAAATTGTGCTGAATTGGGTAGTCTACACTTATTGCGAGTCTCCATGTTTAAGTCAGAGTAAAGTGAAAACAATAGACATGCAAGTAGGCTTTTAATTACCTATTTTCACCACCTGATCGTGTTGTTGCGTGTTTAGGATTAGATTTTTTCTTCTGTGGGGCAAAATACTATTTCAAAAAAGATAATGGAATCTTAAAGTATTATTTGGAATATTATGAATGGTTTTGGTTACTGTTCTGCTTTATACTAACAGATGTTAATATTTTGTAGCAACAAGAAAAATGCGCCAGAATCAACTGTTGGAAAGAAAAAAGGCAAAAGGAAACATGAATCTTCTCCTGAAAATTCAGATATGGACAAAACGCCACCTCCATCTCCACAGGAAGAGGATGAATTGGGCGTACAGGTGAATGCAATCTCTTAACTTAAACAAGTATAAATTTAAAATTTAGGTTTACAATAACCGTGCATACAGAGTACACGATTACATCAATATTATGACCTCCATGGGCTGCATTTAAAAAAAAAATGAAATGATTAGTGCACTGCTTTATGTTGCAATCAGTTTTAACTTCTGTTCTGTTCATCAGGTAAAACTATTTTGCTACTAGCAGTGATGGGTTACTGTGGGTGGCCTGACAATAAGTGGAGAGCCTTGGTGAAGTTGGTGTTATAAACCCCTATATTTTGAGAAACAAAAAGCAAAATACTGCAGATGCTGGAAATCTGAAATAAAAACAGAAAATGCTGGAAACACTCAGCAGGTCGGGCAGCACCTGTGGAGAGAGGAAGTTAACATTTCCTGTGGATGATCTTTCATTCTTTTGAGAAATGCTGGTCAAGGAAATCAGAGGGTTTCCATTAACTACGTATGTGCCTGCAGTGGCCTTCTGTTTTTTAAAAGACCCATCCACAAGAAGGGCAGGATTACCTCTGTCTGTTTTACACAGTATAAGTAATATACTCTACTTGTTATAAGTTGTTTGTCCATTTGTCGAAACTGTTGAGTAAATTTTGGCCATGCTAATGAAGCAATGCTACATCTAGGGTTTGACTTCAACTACAGAATTTAAACATTTACTTTGAGTGCACTTCAAAGGCATTTTTTTTTTTTTTTTTTAAAGATTCAGAATATCCATCATTGGGTGGTCCCTTCCCTGAGTTATCACATGCATGAGTTAAACCAAACAAATCAAATAAGTCCACTATAAGAGGCTTGTACTATATAGAAGAAAAGCTCACTTGGCCCATCAAGCCTGTTTGTACATGGTACGTATATAGAAGAATGTGCTCTATCATGGACTGTGTCCAACCTACTCAATTTTCTAAGGAGGGCAACCAACTAAAAATAAATCCTGTCCGCAAGCATCGGTTTGGCTCGGTGGTTGGACTGTCCTTTGAGACAGAAGGTTGTGGGCCAAAGCCCCACTCCAGAACATGGGCACATAATTCAGTTTGACATTTCAGTGCATTTCTGAGGGAGTGCTACATTGTTAGTGCCATGTTTTGGATGAAAAGTAAAAATGAGGTGCTGTCTGCCAGTTCAGGTGGATGGAAAAGGCTCTTTTTCCAAGAAGAGCTAGAGTGTTCACACAAATTTCTGTCTCACATAGGACTCTTTAGGGACCTGAACAATGTTGTAGAAAGAGATAAATGAAAAGGTGTTGTATCTGCTACAGTTGCATGGATAAGTCAGTGATGTGGAAGAATGCACAAGTGTATCTAGAAGGAAAGCAGAGAGGGAAGCAGAAGCTGGGCTTGGTGGTGGGAACGTGTTCGTAGTAGAAAATGATTTGAATGGAACAGAATGTGTTGACAAATATATTGCTTTCCTAAGAGGAGCAAGAGGGGTGGATGGCCAAGTTATGAGACGCAAGGTGGACGCGGTAAAGGATTCTGTCCAGTTATCATCTTTGACACTTTCACATACAACCGTAGCAGGTACGACACATACTCATCTTCCCACATCATTATCCAGTGCCCCAGACACTCCTTTCATATAAGACAGTAATTTACATGTGCTTCCTCCAACCTTGCGTACTGTGTTGTTTATAGGTCAGTCTGTTCTACATTGGGGAGACCAAATGCAGATTGGGTGACTGCTGAACACTGCTGTTCTGTTCGCCAATATGATCCTTACCTTCCTGTGGCTTTCCATTTCAATTCCCACTCTGATGTCTGTCTTTTCCCTCCTATAATGTTCTAAACAAATCCAACACAAACTTCAAGAACAGTTCCTCATCTTTCACCTGGGCACCCTTCAGCCCTCTACCATGCACATTAAATTTAAAAACTTGGGCTCTTGGCTTTGTCTCTCATTTTCTCAGTGGGAAGCAGTGCTGGAAATTTAGAGATGGGAGATGGGTTGCCATTGCAGATATTTATCCTATTGATCACCAAGACCATGTCCACCTGCGCAACCTGAGAAAACCCTGCCCACTTGGTCATTGGTACAGTTTTGCATGCTGTTTACTCATTTTATACCAACAGGAGAGGCAAAAAAAAAGCCCAATTCAGGAAAATCTCTGGGATATTTTTCTTCAACTCCCTAATGCAATCAAGCAAACTCCTGCAGACCACAGTTGCCCATGACCCATCATAATTTCAACTAACTAGCAATTATCTCCTATAACTGGAGATGTTCTCTTCTCTCAGGAACTTCTCACATTCCCTTTTAAAGGACTGCAGTAATCCCATTCTCACCAGGTGCTGGAACAATTTTGGTGATCACACTCTTCTAAAATAAATACTTCCTGGCATTAAACTCAACTCTTTGCCTACTGATTTTTATAGGTGTGACCTCCTGCCCTGCCATCTCTATCCATTTCAAATAATCTATCCAACCATAGGTATTCTATTCCTTCATCCTGAAAACTTCAAAAGTATCCTGTCTAAAACAGTATTGCGCTAAAGTAAATAACCCTAATTTAAGAGCTATAGGATTTGGTATCGTTTTGGTCGCCTTCCTCTGCACCCTCTCCTTGTTATCCTTCACTACGTGCAGTGAAGGATCAGTACTCCCAAGTACATTTGTACTAGACCTTTTTTATAGGCTAAATGTAGTACTATTAGTTTCGTACTCGATGGTCATACCAACATAACCTAAAACCTGTCTTCCCTGTTTTACCTCGCATTGTTTATGCACAGTTAACGATCGAGCAGCTACGATATGCAGATTGTTTTTCTGATCCATTTCCTTTAATGAGTGCATCTGCACTGTATAAATGTGCATGAAGTTTTTTTTAAATGTATTAATTCACGGGATGTGGGTGTTTCTGGCAAAGCCAACATTTATTGTCCATCCCTAGATGCCCTTGAGAAGGTGATGGTGAACCGATCTCTTGAGTCGCTGCAGTCAGTGTGGTGAAGCTACTCCCACAGTGCTGTTAGGTAGGGAGTTCCAAGATTTTGACCCAGCGATAATAAAGGAATGGCGATCCATTCCAAGTCAGGATGGTGTGTGACTTGGAGGTGGTCCACGCGCCTGCTGCCCTTGTCCTAAGTTGGTAGAGGCTGCAGGTTTGGGAGGTGCTTTCAAAGAAGTCTTGGCGAGTTGCTGCAGTGCATCTTGTAGATGATGCACACTGCGGCCATGGTGCGCTGGTGGTTATGGTAGAGGATGGGATGCTGATGAAATGGACTGCTTTGTCCTGGATGGTGTCTAGCTTCGAGTGTTGTTGGAACTGCACTCACCCAGGCAAGTGGAGAGTATTCCATCACACTCCTAACGTACCTTGTTTGTGGCGGAAAGGCTTTGGAATACCCAACCTTTGACCTGCTCTTGTAGCCACATTATTTATGTGGCTGGTCCAGTTAAAGTTCTGGTTAGTGGTGACCCCCCCCAACCCCCCCCAGGATGTTGATGGTGGGTGATTCGGCAATGGTAATACCATTGAATGTCCTGGAGAGGTGGTTAGACTCTCTTGTCAGAAATGATAATTACCTGGCACTTGTGTGGCGCGAATGTTAATTGCCACGTATCAGCTCAAGCCTGGATGTTGTCCAGGTCTTGCTGCATGTGGACACCGACTGCTTCATTTTCTGAGGAATTGCGAATGAAACTGAACACTGTAAACATCCCCACTTCTGACCTTATGATGGAGGAAAGGTCATATTTGAAACAGCTGAAGATGGTTGGACCTAAGGAGCGCCTGCAGCAATGTCCTGGGGCTGAGGAGATTGGCCTCCAACAACCACAACCATCTTCCTTTGTGCTCGATAGAACTTCAGCCAGTGGAGAGGTTTACCCCGATCCCCATTGACTTCAATTTTACAAAGGCTCTTTCGTGCCACACTTGGTCAAATGCTGCCTTGATGTCAAGAACAGTTACTCTCTCCTCGCATTTGGAATTCAGTTCTTTTGTCTATGTTTGGACCAAGGCTGTAATGAGGTTTGGAGCCGAGTGGCCTTGGCGGAACCCAAACTGAGTATCAGTGAGCAGGTTACTGGTGAGTACGTGCCTCTTGAGCGCACTGTCAAGGATACCTTCCATCACTTTGCTGATGATTGAGAGTAAGCTGATGGGGCGGTAATTGGCCAGATTAGAGTTTGCTAAACTACATTTACATGATTGAGCACTAGTCCACTTTAACTGAAACCTGTCGCATATGAGCTCATTCACTCAACTTATCTAAGTCATCCTGCAACTTATTTATTTGTTCTAAATTACCAATTCTGTTGAACATTTTTGTAACATTGGCAAATATGAGTGGTTCCATTTAATCCCTTCTCTAGATCGCCCACGTCTAACCCATCTCAACACTCGTCACCATTGCTGAAATGCTTATTCCCACTTTCATCACTTCTGGATATCCTTGCCTGTCCCCTATCTTCAACCCTCCTTAAACACCAACATTTCCAAAATTAAAAGTGTGTGTGTGTGATCCAAATTTTAGATTTTTGTTTCAGTGGCCCGAGTCTTGTGTCTAGCATGAATCTTACCCCTCTATCTGTTACGTCGACCCAGTTCATATTGGCTGACTCCACAACATGAAAGGCTGATTACATAGAATTTACAGCACAGAAACAGATCATTCAGCCCAACTGGTCTATGCCGGTGTTTATGCTCCACACATGCCCCCCCCCCCCCGCCCCTCTTCAGCTTAACTCTATCAGCATAACCATCTATTCCTTTCTCCTTCATGCTTCCTTTAAAATGCATCTATGCTATTCTTCTCAACTACTCCCTGTGGTATCGAGTTCCACATTCTAACCACTCTGGGTAAAGAAGTTCCTCCTGAATTCCCTATTGGATTTATTGGCGGCCATCTTGTATTAATTCAAAGCTTGTTGATAGCCACTTAAGAGAGAAACAATAGGATTAACTGGCACGGTACATTAAAAAAAACTAGTCCAGTAAGAGATGTTCTAGGGTTGGTATTAAGGTGCATAACCAGTGTTGGAACTACCCTGTAATTGCCTGATACAGAAAGCAGGTGAAAATCTGTCCCATCAGCAACATCTTGAGCATACAATTTATACACAAAACAACTTTTTTTAATACCTGTTTTTAATTTTGTAAATTCCAGATTGCTCCATTGGAATCGATGAAAACTTGATGTTGACAGCCAAACATTGCTAATTTTCCAGAATGTATTGTAACTAAACTTTTGTTGACAAATTCCGTTCCGTCACTTTTCAGAAGCGCCGCTCGAGTCGACAAGTGAAAAGAAAGCGATATACGGAGGACCTAGAGTTTAAAATATCTGATGATGATGATGCAGGAAAAGATTCTCCATTAAACACTTCGCAGTCAGAACAGGTATCGGTAGTAAGTCATTAACTATTAACAATTTAGATTAATTTAATCCAAGTTGGAAGAATTCAAGCTTTGTTTCTTACGTGAGAGATAAATATGACCATGACCAATTAGATATTTTCAATTTTTTTCCCCTTAGCTTGGGGCAAGCTGATGTATGAACAATTGTATTCATATTAATCTAGCTGTTTTTACAATAGAAATGTTGTTGCGTTTTAGAACTTTAAATACACATTTTGTTTACTCCAATTACAAAAATGTACAATGTTAAACCCTTTGAGTATTTTGTAGCATACTGAGCTAAATTTGGTTAAATGGTGTTCAATACCTAATATTATGCACAGTCAAAACCTGATATTCGCATTCTAACAACTGGTTATGCACTGTTGGAGGAAAACCATTATCTTGCTTTCACCATTGTTACAATTACCAATTACATTTAAAACAAACCACTACATTGCAAACATGAAATTTTTATCAGATTCCTGCATTCAATACATTATTGCCCTCACTTTATTACTTCTCCATCCTTTTAATTGTAATTAAAAACTGTAAGTACTTAATAGTTTCATTTACCTACAACATGGCTGCTGGTTGAGACAAACTAACGGTGCTCTACAGTGACACTCGGTGGTCAGCACCTGAAACTGCAAAAAGAGAAAATCCTTTTTGATATTAAGTTTCAATATACTATATAGCTGTTGTTGTTTTAGCACCTAATGTTTTGTAACATTGAAAATCCTTATCAGCTAACCATGTACTAGTGTCGCAAATACTGCATCCAAATTGACACTTCTAACATCTATCTATGCATTGACAAGCCTGAGATGAGCTTTCGTGCATTTTGAAATGGAATGTTGTGACTCACTCATCAATTTTAATATGCAACAGATAGTGACAAAAGCCTTTCTCAAAAATCATGACATGGGAAGTAAGGGTAATGCGTACAGAAAGTTCGCACCAAACACCATACTTTGAAAGTTATATACTAGTGGATCTCCTGTGGCGACGCTTCCAATAAGACAGAGCATACATTCTCTCATACTGTCTCTATACTGCAGCTTCTCTTCCTTATCTTCTGATGGTATCCTTTTTCTGGTTCTCTTTCCTTTTGTTTTTTTTTTCCTTCTTTCTCACTTTTTAACTATCCAGTCTTTTTCAGTTTTTTTCCCTTTCCTGTTCCTTTTGGATGGGTGGGGGTAGGAAGGCAGCACTTAAGAGCTGGTGGCTGCACAGCACCAGTTGGAGGAGACACCCAGCTACTGGTATGGGCTGGCAAGTAAATAATGTGGGAAGCAATGGGTACTGGGGTGGGAGGTGATGGGAGGAAGATGAAAAGGGCAAGGAGCACCAGGTGGAGGAGAGATCTAGGTAGTGCTGCAGATCAGCGGGTTGCAAATGCCTTTTAGGTCATCATTTGTGGGCGAGGGGAGGAATGTAGGCCACATGTTGTATTTACTGGTGGTGAATGCAGGCCAGGCCATTGGTTGAAAAGGGATGCAGCCAGAGGCAGGAACTGGTAGGATGAAAGGGTGGGAGGTAGTAGGAGGGAGAGCAAAAAGATGAGGGAAGGGGCTGAATGGGAACCTATGTTGGAGGAGGCAAATTTGGGGAAAGCCCTGTCATTCTAGTGGGTAAGCAAATTCCATTTTTTTTTTTATACCAAAGCTTATTAGTGAGTGAGCATAGATATTGAAGCCTAGATTATCTAATTGGTGTTGACCAATTTGAAATGAATGGGATAATGTTTGGAAAATCTAAGCCTAAATATCGGTAGTGTGTTTGAACAAAGATTGCATTGTAGCTGACATCAATTCCTGGCTAATCTTGTTCTCTTCCTCTTTTTCTCACTTCCCTGCCCCCAATATTTTTTCTCGTCTCCTACTGAGATCAGCTAGCTCGGCTGAAATTAGCGATTGTATCTAGAACCTTCCTGGCCTTGCGATTGCCAACTGAGCCATCAGAGGAGCATTGTATTCTGACTTATTTACTTTCCCCCCCTCTCTCATAAATTCATAGTGGAACAGATCTGGAACCTTCATGGACAGTTGAAAATATTAGCATTTGGTTTTCTGAGAGAACCAGATTCTGGGTCAGCCAATCTCTAAGGAATGGTTGGATGCCATACCTATCAGGAAAGGTTAATGTATTTGCTAGCTTGGAAATGTAGTATTACAAAGTAAGGCAACACTGAGCATATCTTTAGCAAGCGATTTTCTAAGTTTCACTGTGCACCTGTAGTTTTGTCATTGCTTCTGGTGAGATGAATCTCCTTCCTTCTGAAGTTACTACTTTGGAAAAACAATTTATCTACCTTCAAAAATTCTTCCCCAAAATAATAAATGAGTGAAAAGTTAATTTTCCAAATTAGTTTCTTTAGTAGGACGAGGAGAGAGAGAACTCTTCTGTCCCTGTATTGTCCTGCATAATTACAAATATAGATCTCAGCCAAATGAAGGCAGAGGTCAGGATGATCTTCTGAAACAGTAAACAACCCTTTGAATTAAAATGCTGTCCATACACTACCTTTCCTCTCAGGTGTAAACCACCATGTGATACTATTTTGGAAGAGGAGAGGAATTCTCCCAGTGTCCTAGTTAACATGTATTCCTCAACCAACATCACTAAAACAGATTATCTGGTCATTACCTTATTGCTGTAAATGGGAGCTTGCTGTGGGAGCATGTTAGCTGCCATATTTCCTACATTACAACAGTTACTACCCTTCGTTGGCAGTAAAGCACTTTGGGATGTTCAGAGGTTGTGAAAGGCACTATATAAAATGCAAGTTCTTTTTTTCCTACCTTCTGGACTTAAAACCTGACTGAGTTTTGTTTTGTGTTTCCGCTGCTCCTGTTTGCATCTGTATTGGGTGTCTGGGAAAAGACCCGATCCTAGCAGTGGCGCTCGGGAGCAGAACTGACTTCAGTCTCCCCAGTCTGAGCTTTTTGTGTCCTTCTTTCCCCTCAAGTCTTGGATACTCCCAAAATCAGTATACAGGAAACTCTTTGGTATCCGGCACCGACGGGACCGGGATGGTGCAGGTTGATTAAAAATTCCGGATGACGGAGAGGGTTATCTACCGAGGCTATTTTAAACAAACAAAAATAAACAAATTAAGAAATGTGCAGTATACAGTAATTGGGTACTCACCTACAGAATGTTGTGTTAAATGGATGGTGGAAGATGCTTGATTAAGTACAGTACTGCCAGTTGAGGGTAATCCCTAACTCTTTAATTACTTAACAGTAAAACAAAACTTATACAGTAAACGACTGTATACAGTACTGTAGTTGACTGTACACTTATTCCAAGTCAGCTGGTTCATCAGGAATATTCATGCCAGCTGGGTCATCAGGATCATGCGCTTCAACAGATTCTTCAGGCACTTCCACTGCTTCAACTCTTTTGGAAGCTTTCCTAAACATGTCCCGGATGTCTGCTTGCTTAGTGGACTCTTGCCTTTTTTGTAGAAAGGTGGAATGCAGAATATGGAGGTACATAACTTCTTGGGCAGAGCAGCAAGGCTGCCTTTCAACAAATTGGAGGATTAAAGCAAATCCTTCTGCAGCTTTAGCCCAAGAAATCATCTTCTCTTCAGAAATCTCATCCTCTTCACTTTCCATCTCACTTTCCTTTCCTTTTCTTTGGATCCAAAACAGTCTCAATTATTTCATCATCACTTAGCATATGCACAACAGCAACTTCTCTATCTGCATCAACCCACTGTTCAATATCACTTTCACTGAGGTTACGTAGAGGGTTTGCTGGGCCTACATTTTTCACCATGCCAGCCATTTCCATTATTGTACTCTTCTTGGGATGAACATTGAACCCATGAAATTCCTCCTCTGAAGAAGAACCTTCAGCAAACATCACAGAAGGCCACAATTTGCACCAGGCTTGTCTCAAAGTGTGACCTTTCACCAAGTTCCAGGAGCATGCAGCATTAAAGATGGCATCTTTAAGATTGTATTCCTTCTGAACTGCGTGAATATTGTCATCTTGGTTTATCAGTTTACGTAGGAAGTCTTTCTTGTAATGACACTTGAGATTTTGGATAATGCCCTGGTCCATGGGTTGTATGAGAGAAGTTGCATTTGGTGGGAAATAAATGGTGAAAATATTTCCCGAAACCAGCTTGGATTCATGCGGAAGGGGTCTACAATTATCAAGCAATAAAATGCATTTGCTATCTTCAGGTTTCCCTATTTTACGGAAATGTTCCCTCACAGATGGAACAAAAATATGATGGAACCAATACGAAAAGATTTCCTTATCCATCCAAGCGTTTCTTTGAGCTTTGTACTCAACAGGTAAGTGCCTCACATTTTTAAATGCACGGGGATTTTTATACTTCCCAATAACAAGAAGTTTAACCCGGTGTGATCCAGCAGCGTTCGCACATGTTAGCACGGTTACACGATCTTTATTTTTCTTGTAACCTGAAGCATTAGCCTCACTAGCCCCAGCAAGCGTTGATTCTGGCAAAAACCTCCAAAATAAGCCAGTTTCATCGGCATTGTATATCTGTGCTGGCGACAAATCATGTTGCTGCACAATCCGATTGAAATAATCACAGTATTCTTCTGCGGCGTCGTGATCAGCTGATTTCTTCTCCCCGGAAATATCGAGTCGTCGTATCCCGTGCCGTAACTTGAAGCACGTTAGCCATCCCTCGGAGAAAGCACACTTGTCAGTGAGCTCCATCTTTACATAGAAATCCTTCGCTTTCTCGATTAGCATGGGTCTGGAAAGTGGAACACCCTCTGAGCGCTTAAGAGAAAACCACTCATAAAGCACGGTATCCAGCTCTTCAAGCTTAGGCTTACGAAGAGCACGCCGTTTCTCTTAGATGTCTCCGAGCTTGAATAAAACTTGAGCAGCTTATCCTTCTGCGATTTGATGTCGTAGATTGTTGACGAACCGATTTTGAATTCATTCATAATGTTGATATGCTTCTCCCCTTTCTAGTCGTTGGCATATCTCGATTTTCTGCTTTAATGTTAACACCACTCTCTTCCTTTTGCTTGGACCAACTTTTGGGAATTCCATAATGCAAGATGGGGGAGATAATTCACAATAAAGATGGAGAGACACACAGAAAAATGGCGGATCGGAAGAGACTACCAGCAGCATGGGAGAGTCAGACTCCTGTTATTGAGGTGTTCCAACTTCGGACAGCGCCAAGAAGCCGAGTAGTGGCAGTTTGGAGAACTACCCCCACTGACTAACTTGGCCACCGCGGGAGACTCGGACTCGGCAACATTTCCGGTTATTGAGGTGTTGTTTTCGGAGTATGAATTTTGCCGGTTAATAGAGAATTCCGGATATTTAGGTGCCGTTTAAACGAGAGTTTCCTGTATTACAAAAAATAAAATCGATTTGAGTGAAACCTCAATTTTTTTTCACACTCCCCTCAAACAAACTTTTGAAAAACTTGCAAATACGATTCATTTCACTGCATAGCGCTTGCTTCAGAAAAGAAACAAGCTGGAATTGATTGCTAATTAATGCTAGTTCATTTTTGCTCAGTCTGGTATTCTGTGGTGGGATAGCATTGTGCAATCTTGTGGCATTTGCTCAAAGAAACATTGTTGGGATTTGTTGCCATTGTTTGGACTGTTTTATGCAGGACTTTGAAAATCTCAAACAATAAGGACTACACCTATAGTAAGTTACTTTGATGGCATTTCATTAAAATATATCCCATAGATGCTTTACAGTGTCTTGATATAGTACTGAACAAGTTTACAAGATACTCCGTATTTTGATTGCAGTAGTTCTTATGGAGGAAGTGGTTTGCAATATGCAAATTATGCAAGGAAACCATCTAAATAGCTAGGGCTAAAGAGTGAAGCAAACTGACAGTGTGATAAAGATTACTGGTTTTAAACAGATAACTAATTTGTACGTGCAGTAGTTTAGATTTTGACTGCTCACTTGATTTAGACCTAATTAGAAAATAAGTGTGAAAATTATGTTCTGTTCCCATTTTCTACATTTTTAATGCCCTTTCCCTCAGTTCCACGGCATTATTCCTTTGCAGGAGAGTGCATTTGTCAACTTGTTCCGATCTTCAGTCAGTGGTGCTGCTAAGGCACCTGTGAAGTTGTTTGTGAGCAGCATGTGATTATAAGCATGTACGTATGTCTATAATATATTCAGATTTGCAGCAGTGTTTATTATTAAAACATTTTTTTAGGAGCCTGCAGCTGGTCCAGTTACCGAAAAGATCATGAGCATGCGACTAGTAAAGAAAACTGTAAGTATTAAAATGTTCTTGTTTTAAAGTGTAGCGTATGGGGAATAATTGACTAACTGGTCTTTTCATAATTCTCAATTTTCAGTCTGAAGTACAGATATTTGATCTGTCAGTAACAGCTGGCAGCCATGTAACAGTAGCAATACAGAATTTGAGCGTATTTAAATCCTTTTAGCGGCTGTTGATGATATGGAGTGACTGCAATTTAGTATTCTGAATGGCTGGCCATATACTGAAAATGCATCAATGTAAAATGTACCTATACTACAACAATAATATATAATTCTGGGTTTACTAGCTTCTGTTTGAATTTAACATTTTCACTGGTAAAGGGGCCAAATTTTAAATTGTAACACTTTTTGAGATTAGTTTTTAAGATTGCCAACAATAATACATGTGGCTTCCAGTAGTGCAGCTGCAAACTGGCTGCTGCCTCAGGAAATGGTACATTTGGCATCTGCTTAACGCTGTGGGTTTGGCAGGAAGCCAGGTCGAGGTCAGGTTATTGTGAATGGAGTAGCTGGTGGTTAAGGAGGAGATAAAATGATTCATGAGTTGGTTGACACAGTAAGCAGAGTAGTTGGAATTGATAGCTTTTTGTAGGGGTATTGCAGGGGAAAAAAGTAATCCCCGCCAAAGGAAACTTTTGGTGTTCTTTTCTTTCTAATTCTACTTAAGCACATTACAACTGTGTCCCTAACCACTTCATAGTAGTGAAGTGCCTGGAGATTTAAGTGACAGTGACAAATGATTTGTGTTAACATCAGATTCTATAATGTGCTTGTGATTTCAGACCGAGTCTGGAGAAGAGGTGGAAGTAGAAGAATTATTTGTCAAATACAAAAACTAGTAAGTATATTTGTCGGTTAAGTTTAAAGCTGAAATGCTACATTGTATTCTTTCCCCACGTTAGTGACACTGTACCATAAAGTAGACTGATGAAAATTATGTCCTTGTGAAGCCTGTAAGGGTTCCTGCCCTGAGCATGATTTTGGGAGGTAATGAGTGGAAAAAATAAGTACCATCAGGCTCAAATTGTATGCCTCTCAATGTTCTCATGAAAGCCTTGGTGGCTCCCTCATATTAATTGAGAAACTTACTACATGTTTTGCACCTACGTATCTCTTATAATTATCTCCAATATCACTTTCATAAACATTTAACAAATTGCAAATGAACAGGCAGGAAACATACCAATGAGCAAGTAACAAAAATAAACAAAAACTGCCCGTCAAGAAGCACCAAAGAGGTAGGCAATAAACAATGAAATAGCAGCAGCAAACGCCAATCAAATTAACAAGGAGCAGAAGGGCGATAATTAAACCACTCCAAAAAAAAAAAAAACTTTTTGGCTGCCATCTTCTGTCAATAACCAACAGTTTTCGTATTAAAAATAAGGTCTCTAACATATGTGAAATATAAACAGAAAATGCTGGAAGTACTCAGCCGGTCAGGCAGCATCTGTGGAGAGAGAAACACAGTTAACGTTTCAGGTCTGTGACCTTCAGAACTGGAAAATGTTACAGATGTACAGGAAACTTTGTGATATCCGGCACTGACGGGACTGGCGTGTTGCCGATCTATCAAAACTGCCGGACATACAAAGTTAATGTTGAAACATACGGAGGTTTTTATCTCCGTATCTGACAACAAACACTGTTGCTTAGCAACAGCTTCTAAAGAGTCGGCTGCAGCTGCAAGTGTCTGTAGCTGAAGCTGTTGCTATAGCTACAGACCTTGCAGTGGCTGACTGGGAAAAAAAGAACGAGATCAAAAAAAAACTTACAGAAAACGGCTCCTGATTTTTACCGTTAGATCGAGTATTCCGGACATACAACCTCCGGATAAACCAAAGTTTCCTGTAACAGGTTTTAAGAGAGTGCAGAGGCAGAGAAAGGGGTGAGGGAGGGGAGGAAAGAACAAAAGGGAAGGTCTATGATCGGGTGGAAGGCTGGAGAGATTTAATGAACCGCATCTGGTGTCTGGAAAAAAATGGGAGCAGTGGTTATGATCTGAAATGGTTAAACTTGAAGTTGCATCTGGAAGGCTATAAAGTGGCTCCACTGTAGTTGACAGGAATTAAAGGTAGATTTCCAGCATCTGCATTATTTTGCCTTTAATGATGTGAATTGTGTAATTTTTAAACTTGCCTATAGAGTGTGTTTTGTGCATTTGAAACTTTTACATAGATGTTTCCATTCAGAGCTTTTTCACTGTCTTGGGAGCATGGTGTTTCATCATGTTGAGTTCCTTGGGTCCCTGAGTAAAGGGGTTTAGGCAAATAGCAGACTCTCAAAATGTGCCAGTGTCACACCAATGGACTACAAATGCACCAGTGCACATTGCATGTCGCTCTGAGACGCATCCCTCCCCAGAATGCAGACTAAGGCTGCCTTTTTCTTCAGTCTAACAGTAATGTGCAGGTGGATGAGGCTTACAAACCTGGAGAATTTGAACATGGGTCTAACAGGTGGTGTTAACCATGGTATCTAGCCCAGTTCTTGCCCCATCCCAAATTATTTTTGATAATGGTGTTGGCTATTTGACAACCCCTTTCCTTGTAAAGGGTGTGCTGGAAAATAGTAAGCGTTCCTTTTAACATTTAATAATTGAGGTTTTCCTTATCTTGTTTTTCTAAGCAAAATAGCTAAACTGTTTGCATTTATATGTATATAAACAAGTATAATAATGAATAGTCAGCATGGATTTCAAAAGGGAAAATCTTGGCTTGACCAAACTTATTCAATTTTTTGACGAGGTTAAGAGAGAGAGTAGACAGTGGTAATGCAGTAGATGTAATTTATCTAGATTTTCAAAATGCCTTCGATAAGGTACCCCATAATAGACTGGTGAATGAGGTCAGAGAATGCGGAGTCAGGGGACAAGTAGCAGAATGGATTGCTAGCTGGCTTCAAGACAGAAAGCAGAGTGGGAGTAAAGGGTAGCTATTCACAGTGGCAGAAGGTGGGTAGTGGTGTTCCACAAGGATCAGTGCTGGGACCACTGCTGTTCACAATTTACATTAACGATTTAGATTTTGGAATCAAAAACAATTTCTAAATTTGTGGATGCCATAAAATTGGGGGAGGGGGAATAGTCAATACTAAGGAGGACTGCAACAAATTATAGGAGGGCATTAATAAACTTGCAGATGGGCAAATAATTGGTAAATAAAGTTCAACACAGACAAATGTGAGGTATTACATTTTGGTAGGAAGAATAGGGAGGTCACTCACTTGGAGGGTGGGAGTCTAGGTGGGGTAGAGGAACAAAGGGATCTCGGAGTACAAATACACAAATCACAAAGTTGCACCACAGGTTAGCAAGGCCATTAAAAATGCAAACCAAGCACTAGGGTTTATTTCTAGAGGGATAGAATTGAAAAGTAGGGAAGTTATGCTAAACCTGTATTGAACCTTGGTTAGACCACACTTGGGGTACTGTGTGCAGTTCTGGTCGCCGTATTAAAAAGGATATAGAGGCACTGGAGAGGGTGCAGAGAAGATTTCCAAGGATGATACCAGAAATGCGAGGGTATACATATCGGGAAAGGATGAACAGGCTGGGTCTCTCCTCTTGAAAAAAGGCTGAAGGGGTAAACTAATAGAGGTCTTTAAAATTATGAAAGGTTTTGATAGAGTGGAAAGAGAGAGACTGTTTCCACTTGTGGAGAAGAGCATAACTAGAGGCCATCACTATAAGATAGTCACCAAGAAATCCAATAGGGAATTCAGAAGAAACTTCTTTACCCAAAGAGTGGTGAGAATGTGGAACTCGCTATATAATAATGGCCTCCTGTCTCAGGCGATCCAAGATCAATACCATCACTGAGACTGCTTACTCAGGGATGTCGGTGCTAATATGAGTAAGTTTAGGGAAACCAGTAAGTTAATGTAATTGGGATTTGCACTGATACACTGATAGAATCATAGAAATTTCAGTTGAAGGCATTTTGCCTTTTGTGATCATGATCTGCCATACTTGTACTGGGCTCTGTCCAGACCAGCTGATCTATGTCCATCAGTTCATAGAGCTAGGCATCAGTGCTGCCCACTACTGGCCACAGGTTATCTTCCTCTACTGTTTTGAGCTTCGTATCAAAGGGCACGGCATTGAAGGTAGAATTCTGCCCATCAATTAGCTAACACAGCACAGATCTGATATTGAACCAAGGATTTGTTGGTCTACATGCCTTAGTACATGTACAGTACATGTGTGCAAAGTGTCTTTTTCATTAAGGATGCTGAAATGCAATGGCAGAATAATAAAGTTGCTCAGCATTTAGATACTTCTATGTAAAATAGCTTGGAGTGGAGCAATCCTAATTTTACTAAGTATGAAGGAGCCTTTTCATGCACATAAGTAGATTTACTTGAACGTAAAGGGCAGAGAATTATTCCTGGAAGATATTAATCTAGCTTTATCTGAGGCAGTCTGCCCATGTTCTGAATCTGCAGCTACCTGAATCAGGTTTTTTGATGCATTTTTTTTGGAGCCTTTATTTGTCATGGAGGCCACTGAGCTTTAATTGTTGGTTATAGATTTCTCACGATAATACTAAAAATGAGATCCATTATTATAACATCAATAATTTAACCAAATTTTAAGATTTACCTTCCTCTAAGAAAATGTGCTAACAGACTTATGAGCAACAGGTTGGCAACTATTATATATTAGGTTATCCCCCTGCTTTGTAATTGAAAGCCCCTTATTTGGAGAACCGGTATTTCCCTTTTTATGTTTATTTGCCTTTGACTACATAACTAGTTGTGGTCTGAAAAATAATTCCCTCTGTGAAGACTTTGAGACGTTGCATTAATATGATTAGGCACGTATGAATGTGTATTTCTGTACCCTTTTATTTGTTCTAATACATTCTAGAGGAATTAAAACATTCTCCCCACCCCCCAGGAAAGTACAATTAAGCTGTTATTTCTTCTAGCATCAATTTATAAATGAGATCCATTGTATGTAGTAATGGAATATTTCATAGTTTTGCTTGGTGATGTGGACTCACTCAATCCTAGTTATTTTTTTCCCCCTCTGTTCAGTTCTTACCTTCATTGTCAGTGGACCACAGTGGAGCAGCTGGCAAAGGACAAGAGAATTCATCAGAAGATTAAACGCTTCAAAGCAAAGCAGGCACAAATGAATAAATTTCTCACTGAGGTCAGCAATTGCTCCATTTTTATAGAAGATCAGTTGATCTACCATGGTGTTGCTCAAAGATGAAACATTTTATAAAACTCATTTTTAACTTGTTTTCCATTGTTACATTCTTTGTCTTCCATACACTCATACATTTTCCTTTGTCAGTATCTTTATCCCTAATTTTCTATTTATCTTTCTTGCCTCTTTCTGTAAGTCTCTCCTTTGTTATATCTCCTCTCTACCTGTTGTCTGTTATCTTCCCTGTTTGTTTTACTTGCCCTTTGCTCACGTGTCCACACTTGCTCTCTCGTGCGATCACTTATGCCCTCCCTCTGTCTCTCATTCCCTCTCTCTATCTGTCTCTCTCTCTCCTCCCTCCCTCTGCCTGCATCTCTCCTCCCTCCCTCTCGCATAAGATCAAAAGAAATAGGAGTAGGAGTAGGCCATATGGCCCCTCGAGCCTGCTCCGCCATTCAATAAGATCATGGCTAAACGTCTACATCAACTCCACTTTTCTGCCCCATCCCCATATCCCTCAATTCCCTTAGTGTCCAAAAATCTATCAATCTCGGTCTTGAATATACTCATCGATTGAGCATCCACAGCCCTCTTGGGTAGAGAATTCCAAAGATTCACAACACTCTGAGTGAAGAAATTGCTCCTCATCTCAGTCCCAAATGTCCAACCCATTATCCTGAGACTGTGACCCCTAGTTCTAGACTCTCCAGCCATGGGAAACAGCCTCTCCACATCTATTCTGTCAAGCCCTCTAAGAATTTTATATGTTGCAGTCAGATCACCTCTCATTCATCTAAATTCCAGAGCGTATAGGCCCATTCTACTCAATCTCTCTTCCTCTCATCCCAGAATTCAATCCAGTGGACCTTCATTGCACCCCCTCCAAAGCAAGTATATCCTTCCTTGGGTAAGGAGACCAAAATTGTACACGGTACTCAAGGTGTGGTCTCGCCAAAGCCCTATATAATTACAGCAAGAGTTCATTACTGTTGCACTCCAACCCCCTTGCAATAAAGATTAACCTACTATTTGCCTTCCTAATTGCTTGCTGTACCTGCATGTTAACTTTCTGTGATTCATGTACAAGGACACCCAAATCCCTCTGAATACCAACATTTACTAGTCTCACCATTTAAAAAATATTCCTGCTTTTCCATTCTTCCTATCAAAGGGGATAATTTCACACTTCCCCGCGTTATACTCCATCTGCACCCTTCTTGCCCAATCACTTGCAGCCTCTTTACATCCTCCTCGCAGCTTACATTCCTAGCTTTGTATCATAAGCAAACTTGGATACATTACACTCAGTCCCTTCATCTAAGTCATTAATATAGATTATAAATAGCTGAGACCCAAGCACTGATCCTTGTGGCACTCCCTGCCATGCCAAAAATGACCTGTTTATTCATACTCTGTTTTCTGACAATAAACCAATCCTCAATCCATGCTAATCATCCCATGAGCCGTAATCTCGTCTAACCACCTCTTGTGTGGCACCTTATTGAATGCCTTCTGAAAATACAAATATATTGCATTCACTGGTTCCTTTTTTATCTACCCTGCTAGTTACACCCTCAAAAAACTCCAATAGATTTGTCAAAGATGATTTCTCTTTCATAAAACCATGTTGACTCTGCCTGATCATATTGTGATTTTCCAAGTGCCCTGTTACCACGTCCTTAATAGTGGATTCTAGCATTTTCCCTACTAATGATGTCAGGCTAACTGGCCTATAGCTCTCTCTTTTCTTTCTCCCTCCTTTCTTGAATAATGGTGTTATATTTGCTACCTTGCAATCTACAGGGACCTTTCTAGAATCTAGCCACCTCTTTTAAAACCCTAGGGTGTAAGCCATCATCTCCACCCTCCCTCTGCCTGCCCCTCTCCTCTCCTCTCCCTCCTTCCTCCCTCCCTCCCTTTGCTTGGCTCTCTCCTCACCCCTCCTCCCTCCCTCTGCCTGCCTCTCTCCTCCCCTCCCTCCCTCTGCCTGCCCCCTCCTCCCTTCCTCTGCCTGCCTCTATCCTCTCCTTCCCTTCCCCTTCCTGGCTCTCTCCTCACCTCACCCCTTCTCCCTCCCTCTGCCTGGCCCCCTCCTCCCCCCTCCCTCTGCCTGTCTCTCTTCCCTCTCCCCCTCCCTTTGCCAGCCTCTCTTCTCTCTCCCTCTGCCTGCCTCTCTCCTCACCCCTCCATCCCTCCCTCTGCCTGGCTCTCTCCTCACCCCTCCATCCCTCCCTCTGCCTGACTCTCTCCTCACCCCTCCATCCCTCCCTCTGCCTGGCTCTCTCCTCATCCCTCCCTCTGCCTGGCTTGCTCCCCCTCTGCCTGGCTGTCTCCTCACCCCTCCATCCCTCCCTCTGCCTGGCTCTCTCCTCATCCCTCCCTCTGCCTGGCTCGCTCCCCCTCTGCCTGGCTCTCTCCTCACCCCTCTATCCCTCCCTCTGCCTGGCTCTCTCCTCATCCCTCCCTCTGCCTGGCTCGCTCCCCCTCTGCCTGGCTCTCTCCTCACCCCTCCATCCCTTCCTCTGCCTGGCTCTCTCCTCACCCCTCCATCCCTCCCTCTGCCTGGCTCTCTCCTCACCCCTCCATCCCTCCCTCTGCCTGGCTCTCTCCCCCTCTGCCTGGCTCTCTCCTCATCCCTCCCTCTGCCTGGCTCGCTCCCCCTCTGCCTGGCTCTCTCCTCACCCCTCCATCCCTTCCTCTGCCTGGCTCTCTCCTCACCCCTCCATCCCTCCCTCTGCCTGGCTCTCCCCTCCCTCTGCCTGGCTCTCTCCTCACCCCTCTATCCCTCCCTCTGCCTGGCTCTCTCCTCACCCCTCCATCCCTCCCTCTGCCTGGCTCTCTCCTCACCCCTCCATCCCTCCCTCTGCCTGGCTCTCTCCTCATCCCTCCCTCTGCCTGGCTCGCTCCCCCTCTGCCTGGCTCTCTCCTCACCCCTCCATCCCTCCCTCTGCCTGACTCTCCCCTCCTTCTGCCTGTCTGCCTGCCTCTCTCCTTGCTCCTCCCCCCAGTGGCAGGAGTGTGACTCGCCTAGGAAAGAGAAAATGTGGATGTGTAACACATGCAGCAGTAATGTGCAATGCACTCCCATCTTCCCCATCCCATCTTGAGTACAGATTGAACCAATAAGTCCTTGAATGCATTCTCACCTCCCATTTTTCCCACAGCTTCAGTGTCTCCAATCAGGTTTCTGTCCCTGCCACAGCATTGAAACAACCCGAATCAAAGTCTTAAATGAACATCCTCTGTGACTGTGACTATGATGCACTATTTGTTCTCGACCTTTGTACAGCCTTTGACATGGTCAGACACACTTTTCTCCTCCAATGTCTTTCCTCCATTGAACCGAGCCCTATCTTGGTTCCACTCACCTATACAATCAGTGCCTGAGCTTCTCCAGCAATGGTTATTCTTCCCACCCCCACACTTACCTTTAGAGTACCCTCAAGGATTTATCCTTGGCCCTCTTTTCATCATCTACTTGCTACTTCTTGCCGGTGTCATCCAAAGACATGGAGTCAGGTTTCATGTGTACGTGGACAGCATCCAGTTCGATCACTGCACCACCTGTCGCGACCCTTCCACTGCCTCTGTTGTCAGATTGTTTGTCTGACATCAAGTCTCTGATGAGCCGCAGTTTTCTGGAGTTAAATATTCAGACGCCTAAAGTCGTCGTCTTGGGCACACGCTACATACTCTGTGCCCTTGCCACCGATTCTATCCCCATCTCCAGCCACTATCTCTGGTGAAATCAGACTGTTTGTAACCTCCGTGTCCTATTCAACCCCAACTTGAGCTTCTTAACCTCATCTTCTTCCATCACACAGGCCACCTATTTCCATAATATCACCTGCCTTCATCCCTAACTCAGCCCATCTGCTGCTGAAACACTGTCATGCCGTTGTCACCTCCAGACTCAATTGTTCCAATAATCCCCTCACTGACCCTTCCAACCTCCGTCCTCCATCAACCTCAGCTCAGCCAAAATTCTGTCGCCCATATCCTATTCCAACACCAAGTCCCCCCTCACCCCTGTCCTTACTAACCTACATTAGCTCCCAATCCCCTAACGCCTCCAATTTAAAATTCTCTTCCTAGTGTTTAAAGCCAGGCCCTCACCTCTCCCTATCTCTGTAACCTTCTCCAGCCCTACAAACTCCCCTCACCCAACCCTCAGAACTCTACGTTTGTCCATCTCTAGCCTTTTGTGTGTCCCCACTCATGGTGGCTGTAGCTTCAAACTGCTTGGCTCTATGATCTGGTATTCCCTCCCTAAACCTCCATGCCTCTCCACCTCTCTTCCTTTAAGACTTGCTTAAAACCCACCTCTTTGCCCAAGCTTTTGGTCACCCCTCTTCTATCTCCTTCAGCTCAGATTTTTGTCTGCACTTCTGTGACTCACTTTGGGGAATTTTTCTACTTTAAAGGCACTACATAAATGCAAGTTGTATTGTAAAAGCTGCAGCAATCCTGTGAGTTTACTATCCGTGTTGTCCCCAGGCTACAGTGCGTGCTATCAAATCGCTTTTATTAAATGTATTTATACTGCATATTTTGTAATGATACCAGTGTTCTGGTTTTACTCTATATCCACATATAAGAGTGCACTTTGCCACTGTCCCTGCATGCTTCTGTAACAATAGCAATGACTGCTGGTGGCAGGGCTCAGAGCCTGGCGTGTGCCAAGTTATAGCAATAAAAAAAGGTGTAGTGAAAAAGATATGTCACTGTGATTATATACCTCTGAATCTTTGTTGAACATAATTGGTCATTTTGTGAATAAACTGATCAGAATGGACAAGTTTCTGGGATCTATTCGATTCCTAGTTACATCGGCCCAGATTTTGAGGGGTAATGACGGCGAACTGTCAGCGTTCAATGTCATTACCCCTCTGAAACTGATCGTAACTTCAGGATGTAACAGATGTGTAGACAAACGCAGAAATCTTGAAGTTGCTGTCAGTCATTCCCTGCTCTGCCACGGGCTGCGCTGTGCAACTCCCAATAGCCGACAATCCGTGAAATCAGTAAAACTGACAAAAACTTGAGTTTTTCCGATCTAATTACGCTGTTAAACACCCCACTAAAAATTAAGCCTTGTTGGAAGGTGTAACTGCGGTTTTGATGGCATATTGATTGCTGAACAACTGTTCTGGCCCTGAAAAGTTTTATGTTTGTGGATTGTCAAATTTCGTCATTGTGATAGAAAATGACTAGATTTTTAAAATAATAAAACATTTTTAAAGTTTGTTTGATATTTCAGAGGGAGGAGCTCGGGGGAAGGAAGATCGAGAGGGAAGGTCAGGAGCGTTGGGTGGGGAGGAGGCATAAGAGCATGGAGAGAACAATGGGGATGGGGGAAGAACGTGATCTAGGTCTAAAGGTGGGGGATGAGAGTGATCCAGATGGGAAGACTGATCACCTTCTCCCCCCTCTGTTAGACGTGGACCACCTCCTCTCCCCTCTGTTAGACGTGGATCACCTTCCCTCCCCCCTCTGTTAGATGTGGATCACCCCCCCCCCCCCCGTTAGACGTGGATCACCACCTTCTCCCCTCCCCCCCCCCCCCCCCCCGTTAGACGTGGATCACCTCTTTCTCACCCCCCCCCCTTCGACGTGGATCACCACCTCCCCTCTCTTCGACGTGGATCACCTTCTCCACCCCCCCCCCCCCCGTTAGATGTGGATCACCTTCTCTCCCCCCTCTGTTAGACGTGGATCACCCCCCCCACCCGTTAGACATGGATCATGTATTAATCAGGAAATAGTTGGGGCTTCTGATAAGGGAACAGCAATAATCATGGGGGATTTTAACTTTCATATTGACTGGACTAATCAAATTGGGCATGGCAGCCTTGAGGAAGAGTTCATCGAGTGTATTAGGGACGGGTTCCTTGAGCAGTATGTAACTGAACCACCCAGGGGGCAGGCAATCTTAGATCTGGTCCTGTGTAATGAGACAGGATTAATAAAAAATGTCCTAGTAAAGGATCCCCTTGGAATGAGTGACCATAATATGGTTGAATTCCAAATTCAGTTTGAGGGTGAGAAAGTTGGATCTCAAACCAGCGTACTAAGCTTAAATAAAGGAGACTATGAAGGTATGAGAGTAGAATTGACTAAAGTGGACTGGGAAAACAGATTAAAGTGTAAGATGGTACATGAGCAGTGGTCTACATTCAAGGAGATATTTCACATCTTTCAAGATAAATATATTCCACTGAGGAAAAAGGGGAGTAAAAGAAAAGACCGTGGCTCAGTAAAGTAATAAAGGATAGTATCCGACTGAAAACAAGGGCATATAAAGTAGCCAAATCTAGTGGGAGGATAGAAGATTGGGAAGCATTTAAAAGCCAGCAAACAATAACTAAAAGATTAATTAAGAAAGGGAAGATAGATTATGAAAGTAAATTAGCAAAAAATATAAAAACAGATAGCAAGAGTTTCTACAGCTATATAAAAAGAAAAAGGGTGGCTAAAGTGAACGTTGGTCCCTTAGAGGATGGGACTGGGAAACTGGTGGTGGGGAACATGGAGATAGCAAAGACGCTGAACAAATATTTTGTATCAGTCTTTACAGTAGAGGACACTAAAAATATCCCAACACTGGACAAACAGGGGGCAATGGGGGGGGAGGAGCTAAACACGATTAAAATCACTAAGGAGATGGTACTCGGTAAAATAATGGGACTTAAGGCGGATAAATCCCCCAGACCTGATGGCCTACATCCTAGGGTCTTGAGAGAAGTGGCGGTTGGGATTGTGGATGCATTGGTGATTATTTTCCAGAACTCCCTGGACTCAGGAAAGGTCCCGGCAGATTGGAAAACTGCTAATGTAACACCCTTATTTAAGAAGGGAAGTAGACAAAAAGCTGGAAACTATAGACCAGTTAGCCTAACATCCGTGGTTGGCAAAATGTTGGAGTCCATTATTAAGGAAACAGTAACCGAGCATTTGGATAAACATAATTTAATAGGACAGAGTCAGCATGGTTTTACGAAGGGGAAGTCATGTTTGACAAATTTGCTCGAATTCTTTGAGGATGTAACATACAGGGTGGATAAAGGGGAACCAGTGGATGTAGTGTATTTGGACTTCCAAAAGGCATTTGACAAGGTTCCACACAAAAGATTACTGATCAAGATAAAAAATCACGGGATTGGGGGCAATATACTGGCATGGATGGAAGATTGGCTATCTAACAGAAAACAAAGAGTTGGGATATATGGTTCGTTCTCGGGCTGGCAATCAGTAACTAGTGGTGTTCCGCAGGGGTCAGTGCTGGGACCCCAACTCTTTACAATCTATATTAACGATTTGGAGGAAGGGACCGAGTGCAACATATCCAAGTTTGCCGACGATACAAAGATGGGAGGGAAAGCAGTGAGTGAGGACATAAAAAACCTGCAAAAGGACACAGACAGGCTAAGTGAGTGGGCAGAGATTTGGCAGATGGAATATAATATTGGAAAGTGTGAGGTTATGCACTTTGGCAGAAAAAAATCAAAGAGCAAGTTATTATCTAAATGGAGAGAAACTGCAAAGTGCTACAGTACAAAGGGATCTGGGGGTCCTGATGCATGAAACACAAAAAGTTAGTATGCAGGTGCAGCAGGTGATCAGGAAGGCCAGTGGAATCTTGGCTTTTATTGCAAGGGGGATGGAGTATAAAAACAGGGAAGTCTTGCTGCAGTGATACAGGGTATTGGTGAGGCCACACCTGGAATACTGTGTGGTTTCCATATTTAAGAAAAGATATACTTGCTCTCGAGGCGGTTCAGAGAAGGTTCACTCGGTTGATTCCGGAGATGAGGGGGTTGATGTATGAGGAAAGGTTGAGTAGGTTGGGACTCTACTCATTGGAGTTAAGAAGAATGAGAGGCAATCTTATCGAAACATATAAGATTGTGAGGGGGCTTGATCGGGTGGATGCGGTGAGGATGTTTCCACTGATGGGTGAGACTAGAACTAGGGGGCATAATCTTAGAATAAGGGGCTGCCCTTTCAAAACTGAGATGAGGAGAAACTTCTTCACTCAGAGGGTAGTAAATCTATGGAATTTGCTACCCCAGAGAGCTGTGGAAGCTGCAACATTAAATAAATTTAAAACGGAGATAGTTTCCTAGCAGATAAGGGAATTAGGGGTTACGGGGAGAGGGCAGGGAAATGGACGCGAGTCTAGATTCGGATCAGCCATGATCCTATTGAATGGCGGAGCAGGCCCGAGGGGCCGTGTGGATCACCTTCTCCTCAGTCTTAGACATGGATCACCTTCTTCCCCCCCCCCCCCCTCTGTTAGATGTGGATCGCCTTCTTCCCCCTCCTTAGACGTGGGTCACGTACTTGCAACCGGATGAATTAGTGAATTCCTTCCTACACACAGAGCAGGTGAACGGTCTCTCCCCAGTGTGCACATGCTGGTGTGTCAGTGGTTGGATATAAACACAGACTCCACACACACAGACCCTTCATTCAGAATTAAATCATTTTTATCACTTCCAGCAAGAAAAATCCCATCAAACTCCAAAGAATTAACTAACCCACTAATTAGAGTCTAAAGTCTTTTATTTTACCAGCCAAGGACAACTATAATTACAATTTCTGAATACTAGGTAACAGAGGATCTTCATAAAGCTAACTATACTCCCACTTTCTGTAGGCTCACTGGCAAGACTGGATCAAATTACAGGGTTGTCTGCAGCAGATCAAATTATACATTCCAGACAAACTGTTGGGTGTGTCTTGTCCTCAAAGGGAACCAATCAGAAATCTGGTGTTGCAAATAGACACAGCCAAATTTTTAAAAAGTAAATTGAATCCGTGCCTTTTATTTCCTGGTCTGCTGTCAGAGAATTCTTCAATGCGATTGGCTGCTTAGACAGCTTGATGACATCACTACTGCTCTGCACTAGGAATACCCTTTTGACAGCACGACAATCAATTTAACATTGAGAAACCTAAAGTTTTAGCCTCAGAGATCTTTGTGGGCAGCTTTATTCGAAGTCAGCGGCGATCACTGTCGCTTCACCGCTGACTGCAAATTCCAGGCCATCGTTTCTTAGATTTTGTCTTGCTGCAAGCATCCACACTATTAAAGAAACAATGAAAATGCCTACATTTGTGAAGCGTAATGTGAAAAGCTGTGAAAATGCTTGACAAATCAGGAGTGACTATTTGCTGTCTGAGCAGACACCGTTATGAAGTTTCTAAAAATACTCTGGACTAGCTAATATTTTTGAAAGGGCGCAACATTGTTTTTGCTTTTCACTGGGTTGGTTTCCATAAAATCATTTGAAATCCCTCTATTCATTGTGTGATTGTGTTGTATCATCTTGGGTTAAGAAAATATATGGGCCTGGAATTTGCGGTCAGTGGCGAAGTGACGCCGATCGCTGCTGACCTCCAAAGAAAGCTGCCCACAAAGACTTTGGTACACCACTCCGAGAAGCCTACTCGTGAAATATCTATTGTATTTCATGCTTAGCGGAAGTTTTCGCCATAGTTACTATCTGTATCTTCAGTTATAGTAATTATGCTTTTTCTCTCCCCCCCCCCCCCCCCCCTTTCCTGTGGCAAATAAATGTTATATGCTTCATTGTGAAATTTAATGGAGGCATTAGACTTGAGATGTTGTAAGGAACTAATTTTCAGATGTGAAAATTCTGTTGTGTAGTGACATTTAAACAATTAACTCTTTATTACCTCTCCAGTCATATAATCACTCATCAGTTTTTTTGGATTTGATGTTAGTGGCACTGATTTCTCATAGTTTATGCCTTTTTAAAGAATGCTGAATAGTCAAATGCATAACTTCATCTCAAATGTTGCTCATTAGTGAGTTGTAATTTCACACTATTTAAAATTTTCTTCACATTCTGTGTTTCGAAGGTTTCACACAGTAATTAACGGGGCTGGTTAATAAAGCCTGAGGAATTTCTTTCCTCGTGGGGAGTGGTCCTTCTGAATTGTAGCAGTTTAATTAACATGTTAGCAACACCCTAACTGTTGAAGCCTAATGGAGATGGCATCATGAGAAGCAAGAGGTCAACTGTGCTTTTTGTTCCTCCAATTTTTTGCAGGTTGAAGATGAGCCTTTTAATCCAGATTATGTAGAAGTAGATCGGATACTTGATGTTTCACATAGCATTGATAAAGATAGTGGAGAGGTAAGAAATATTTTTTCTCTGTGCTTCCTGAGCTGCTTATTTTGTGAGAAAACTACAATTAAAGGTACTTTAAAATGTCATATACAATATCACTTTATGCATGCTTCTTTGCCCCCAGTTATTAAATGATTTATATCGGGTACAATTTATGGAGTTTCATTGAAATGGCAGTTGTAGAATAAGGACGCAATTTACCCAATAAGTTGGGTGAACCAAATTCTGCATTAATAATGAGGTACAAATGGCAATTGTTTTGACTTAAATTTTTAAATACATTTTTTGAGCCATAGCCAATTTTGAATAACCTCCTCTCCCCCACCCCAAAAATTAAGTTTAAATTAATTGCTTCTGTTCTTGTAATAGTTTCCACCTAAGCATCTTTAAAATTCTTAGGAATTATTCTCCTCTAAGTCATCTATCTACTATCCTATTCAGAGATTGAATATTGATACTTATTTTGGCATCCTGTACATTGGTTCTTATTTCATCAATTTTAGCCATACTCCATTCTTTCTCGAGATTCTGCTGATTATTGGAAGCACTCATGTATTGAAGTATTATTCAAATTCATCCTGTAAATGTGATTGGCAGTCATCAGCATCCCTAGGCTGGGTTTACTACTTGAGTTGTGTGAATAGCAGTCTGTTTTCCAATAACAATTCAGTGACCCAAACTGCTACACGAATAAATTGAGGCAATTGTATGTCTCAAGTTGTTGCTGTATAGAGATTATTCTCTAAATGTTACATTGCATTATGAAATACTGGGCCTGAATTTGCGGTTGGAGGCTTCCCGCAGGGTAGTGCGTACGGAATCCCCATAAGCATGAATGGGGTCCTCACAAAAAACACATTTACATAACAAATAAATAAAAGAAAATTAAATATTTAAAATTAATTAAAATACAATTTAATTAAACTTTTAAAACAAAAATGTAATTTTTTGAAAAATAAATAAAATGTTTTAAAGGGGCTAAAAATAACCGTAACTTATTTTACAGCTTTTTTTAATGTTTAAATAATTGAAAAAAAAAGTTTATATTCATTTAAACACTCATGCTTTTACCAGGCATAAGAATTTCACAGGCATTCACTGGGCAGTAGTTGGGCAAATAGCCCAACTCTCCACCTGCGGAGGTCCTTTACCCGTGATCACTGGAAAATACGGGCCACTGTATAACTGAAAAAAATCACAATTGTGGCAATTGGAAAACGAACGTTTAATTTTACCCACCATGTTCAGTGGATAACTACACCACATGGTTTAACATTAGCTCCATATAAAACAGGAAGATCTTGTGTTTGGTCACTTGTGCTGAGTTCAGATGATTTCACCTGGACAAGAATAGGTTTGTTACTTTTGGCTTCAATGCCTTCATTTCTAGGGATAGGAAAAAATTGGACAGGGTGCTGCTTCTGATTGCTTACCAATGAGCTTGGTTGGATGTGCATATTTACGAGTCCCAAAAGAAGCAATGATCTTGGTGGCACTGTGATTGACTCAAGATCAGACTTTGGTATCCATGATCATGCGTGAGGAATCGGCACTCTGGCAAGGTGCTAGAGGTTGCTGTGGAGCACAATATGCTGCCTTCAGGATGAGTAGTGGGAGGAATTCTAAAATTTTATATTACTGAAACAAAAGGGACATTGGGTATAGATACACAAATAGGTGAAATTAACAAGTAGACTTATATGCAATGGCGTGAAGCTAAAACTTGAGAGAAACTTAAAATCACAAGTACATGCAAATAAAGATTGAAAACCAAGATCAGAAAGGTACATTATAAAGTTGAGAGCAGTTACATTGCAACGTGGTTTCTTAACCACACCTGAAAAAGGCACTTTTGCTGAGAAATCTGATTGCAAAACTTAATCTTCAAACAAAAACTCATAACAGAACGGTGTGAAATCAATCTTGAAACTTTAATTCATTCACTCATTCAATCCCTGTGGATAGATGACTAAGCTATCATATCGAAACAGTCATAAAAGGACAAGACGCTAAAAATTTGTCTGGTACTTTTAAAAAGAAAATGATGGTAAATTAGCCAGCTGGTTTGAAAACTGGCTTGGTAATAGGGAGCAAAAGATGATAATTGGGAAAGGTTTGTGGGGTTGGGGAAATAAAGAGAGCAATTAGTAGAGCTCCGCAGTCATTTATTCTGGAGCCCTTCTTGTTTACACTATGCCAAGCTATGTGACCAAGTAAGAAATCCAAAGGGTATAAAACAATCAAAAATATCCAGACCAATTAACTAGATGGGCTAAGAAAGGGCGGATGTAGAAAAGTCTGAGGGAAGACTTGACCCAATACTTTGAAGTTCGGAGCGCACAGGTATAATCAATCCAATTGACTTAGACTGTGAGTATTGAGCTGGAGGACCGGTTGAAAATGCTCAAGCAAGAGTAGTAATGGCTTAGTGGATGAAGAAAAATGTTAGATTATCTACCTTCATCGTAGTTTGTCTTATTCTTTATAGAATCATAGAAATTAAAGCACAGAAGAAGGCTATTTGATCCATCATGCTAGTACTGGCTCTTAAATTGGAGCTATCCCCTCTAATCCTATTTCCCTGTTCTTTTCCCTTATCCTTTCATATTATTCCTTTTCAAATACTTATCCAGTTCTCTTTTAAATGATGTTACAGTCTCTGCATTAATAGCCATTCCATATTCTAATAAGTTGTATGGGGAAAGAAATTTTCCAACTTCTCCTCCGTCGTTCTTGTACCAATTCATGAATCTGTACCTCGTCTTACTGATTGGCTAATCATTGGGAACAATCTTTCACTGTTTGTTTAACCTCTCAAAATATTTAACAATTTGAAAACCATTGTTAGATCCCCATAATCTTTTTCAATGAAAAGCTTCAATTTTTCACACCTTCATAAATATAACCTCTCATTTGTGCTTTAATGTTAGTGAATCTATGCTGTTTCCTTTCAATGGGACTAATATCCTTCACAGTGAGGTGCCCAGAACTGCATGTATTATTAAATATAGCTAACTAACGTCTTGTGCAAATTTAACATCACTCCTTTGCTTTCATATTCAATATTTCTGTCGATCACAGAATCCCATTTGCCTTTCTCATGGCCATTTCTACCTGCACTTTTATCTTAAAAGATCGATGTGTCTGCACCCTAGATCTCTCTGTTCTTCTACTGTTAAGAGTCTTATAGTTTAGGATGTATTTCCTTTTTGCTGTTCTTCTCCCAAGATGTAAGACTTGAAAAGAGGATGCCCATGAATTTCCCCTGTTTAGGTAATGGCATATTTATTTTGGTCATGGTTATTTTATAACGAAATTCAAAGAACATGATGGTTATTCCAACAGTGAGTTTTTTGTTGTTGCCACTTTTCTCTCCCACTGCTCCGCAAGGTATTGACTTTTGCTAGGATATGGATCTCTGGTTTCTTGCAGTCTTCCAGTGCCTCATTCCTTGTGTGTGACCAGACATTGTCAGCAGACAATCCTACCATGGAGGGCATTATAACTCAGCCTGCTTTTGTCCATGGCTGATGACTATACAAGCACACTTTCAAATAGGGGTCATTGGATAGTGATCAGGAATTATATTCCTGGCTGATTTCTCACCTCCCTAACCCAGAGGCATTAATGCCAGTTGCAGCTGCTCTGACTGAAATCACCTAACTCAACATAAACTGGGAATCAAGTCAGGGACCTTCTGGTCTGGATGGTTCATTGCTACAGTAAAGGTAGAACCTTTACTCACTAGGCTATGGGGGAAAGATGGGTAAATGTAATACTTTTTCTCATCAACTTCCATTTAAGACAGGAAAATGGCGTCAATTTTTTTAAATTCGCATCTTCTTGTGAAGATGGTGACACCTGTGGGGTTGAATTCAGTGATTGGAGGCAGCCCTCTGGTGCTTGCATAAGTGGCTATTTAAATGTGCTTTATTGAGCCAAATGGCCTTTTCTTGTTTTGTGCTTTATGTTGTAATGTGAGAGTCTAGATGATCAGTATCGGCAGTTTATTGGACTATTGGAGGATTGATGCGCTTTGTAGCGGAGCTCAGTAAACCCCAACATTCACACAGGTGTGAGTTCCACTGGATAGCAATCAGTCAGTGGAACCTTGATGATTTTATTCTCCTCAAGCCCTTTGGGAATCCTACTGACATCAGCTAACTCACACACTAGAGATCAAACCAAGGATCTTCCTGAACTCTATGCCTGTGGTGCTATCACCCTCTTGGCAATTTTGAAATTCATCTTGTTGTGTAACACAATAACTTACTCTTCCTTACCTCTTTTTTTCCTCTCACCAAAATGCATACCTGTTCTTCTAAGGTGCATTTAATGTTGAAAGCAGATCCAAAAGAGTGTTGTGAAGCAATATTGTCAACGTTGATTATGCCATTGAAATTGCTCAGTTTCTTTTTGGGAGTCATGCAACATTCAAATTGAAACACTATTTTAAAACACCAGTTTTGTTCACTAAAAATCATCTTTATATAACCATATATTCTGACAGTGTTGTATCGTATAACATTAATTTACAATTTGTGCTACAGTAGTTAAAACTGACCAATGCAGGTAGCCTAGCCTGCTGCAATTAATGAGACCTATTTCTTGACAGTTCATATTTGCTGACATTCAGTCCCAATATTCAATTTGCCTGCTATAGTGTCATCTCGGACCCATACATTGCAGCTATACAAAGTTGACAATCTGGGTTCAAATGCAGCAGCTTTTTACTGAGTAATCTAGGCAGTGAATTTGAGTCATTGAAGTTTCCCTAAAGTCAAGATCCAATCAACTAGCATGATTCTGTCCCTGATAATGGGTATAAAGCTGTGGGTTTTCCAACTTTGCTTTATGGGGACACGTTGCAATTATAATTAAATTGTCAGGGACCCCTAAATTTGCCTTACCCCCTCATCATAACTGGCAAAAGAGTAAGAAAGCCATGCTGTTGTTGCAAAAGTATTTATATCTGTCCATATATTAAACAAAATGCATATGACACACTTATTGCACACAATAACTTGTATCATTTTTATAATGGCAAATCTAGCCAATATGTCACCATCAACATTTCTGAACATGGTTTGTTGAATCGTTGAATAAGCTTTGTGGAAAAAATTCAACAAATTATATATGTTACAATAACATGATTAAATTTAAGCAATGAAATGCTTATTATTTGTAATGCCTACATTAAAGTCTTGAAGGTCTTACCCCCTCCCAAAAGTCTGGGCTTAAAATTTTTGCCCAAAGTGGTAACATTGTTAATTGAAGGCAGATCCTGCAGTCTAAGTACATAGCATGCATAATTTCCCAGGATGCAGCAGGAGCGTTTAAGCTAGCCAAAAATAAAATCATTCTCTCAGGCTCTATTGTACTGATTGCACACCTGTTAGTTTTGAATTATAAATACTGTAAAGAGAGTATATTAAGCTGAGAATGAGAAAGACAAAGCATTAAAAAAACACACGGGTTGAATTTTGAAAGCAAGCAAAATCAATAATTACTATCTGAATTTTGTTGATGGTTAGAAAATGTATACCATTTCATTACTGACCCCAATAAGAGCCAAATAGAGAGGTGGAGACAAAAAGTAAGAGAAGGAGACTGACACCAGGAATGCACCAGTGAGCCAAACCTTGTATTTCACCCCACGCTCCCATATTCGATCAAACCTCAATGCCTTTTACACAGTTCTGTCAAATCCCAGGTCACCCCTCAATAATGATCTTAGACCAAGGAATCCTCCCCATGCTGCCAGGTACAGCAGCCCCATCATAGTGCTGCCAAACTCCCCCCCTATCAGTTATGCCAAAGTCCAGGAATATTCTTTATGCTAGCAAAGCACAGGTGCACCCCCAGTGCTGCTAAACCCCACTTCTTCTCTTCCCCACTGCTGAATACCAGATATCTAATACTTTTTGGATGCGATATTTGCATTTTCTCAGCTTTAAAACTGGTGAGGGATAAAAAAATTAAATACATAGGTAAAGGAATATGCCACTCCTTTATGGTTTTTGCAGAATAATGGGTCATGACAGAATTTGATCCCCAAAGCACCGAGAATATAATTTAATACAAAGAGAATTTGATTTATTTAGTTACTGTAAATCAGTGGCCTTGATGATGACATAAACACCCCTGCTGTTCTAAAACAGCATATCCTCTGACTCACCTGGGCAATGCCATTGGAGATCTGCTAGAAATATAGTACAAGTATTGCGTACAATATGGACTTTCTGTAAGTTCCCTTTTTACTGTCTTAACACTTTCCAATCATACCTATTTGTGTCATGCCCAACTATCATGCTTTTCAGTCAATTAAACTTGGCTGTTGATTTTACTTAACCACTGAGTCCTCCAAGATAGGTGGCACTGTTGTCTGCAGCATAAAACGTTAGTCAAATGTATTACCAAGTATAGTCCCCACCATTTATGAAGCCTCCTCGCTACTCATGAAAGTGTCCCTGGAGTAAATTTAACAGCATTGCCTGTGTCTCGTTGATTCAGAGACAGATTCTAGTCGGTCTATCACGGGGCTGATCTGAACTCGATTCCTGATCCAAACAGTGTTGGCGTGTTTTGGAGACAACGCGAAAGAATGGGAACAGGGAAGGAAACAAATGGATGACAGGATTTCAATTCCGTCTTTGTGGTGGTTATTCTAGTTCCGAACAAGCAGTTGTTAACAATGAGAGATTGTGGGCTCAAAACAGGGGCCATCTTTTCTGTTCCCTCCAAATTTAGTTTTGCTTTATGAAGAGGAGGTGTAGGAATTAGCTTTAACAGAAAATTGTGCAGACTTGGTGCAGCTCTGAAAACAAGGTTGGTTTGGGACTGTTACTTTTGCTTTGGGAGAAACAAAAGTCAGACTCCTTGATCAGTGAACCAATTGGAGCAAACGAAGTGTAGCATCGTCTTCTCTAATCTATGTTTTTTGAACAGACATAGACAGAATGAACCGGGAATATCAGCGCACCCCTTTTAAACAGACAATGATCTGGGATTGATAGCACACCCCTTTTAAACAGACACCGAATGATCCATGGAGGGATTTAAACACAAATATGATAACGAGATGCAAACAACTTAATGAACTGCTCAAACTAGCTGGCGCACTTAACATGTTATAAGCAGTGCCTTTGTAGTTACCTCCTACAATACTGGCAAATCGTTAGAACTATTTCCCCGATATAGGCAGCTGCCCGTGATGAGGGTTAATGTTATAAGTGGTGCGGACTGTACAACATTTTGCACTAGACTAGTTAAAAAGCATCAACCTGCTGACCATATTGGGAAAGTCCTGATAGCTTCAAAGAGACAAGGAGGGGTACAGCAGTGCCATTGAGGGGTGTGGACCATCTAATATCCCTAAAAAGGCTGGTGGACATGCCACATTCCCCTCAGTTCCCCACCCCCACAATCCTCCTATATCCCCCCTCAGTGCTGGCAGATTATAATGGTACACATCCCTAAAGCTCTCCCGTACTCCCTAACCCCCGTGACAGGTTCCCCACTCCTTAGCATCAAGACCTCGATTACTCCCTCCTCCCTCATACTTCCATAGTCCAGGACAACCCGCATTCCAAAAACTCTCATAATCTGCGTTATCCCTCCCACTACTGAAACATTGGAACCCCTTTGCACATATTAGAGAGCCCAAGGGCATCCAATACTCCCACAGTCTCCCATTCTCCCATACCCAGTGGGGAGTGAGATGATATTGCCTACATAATTCAATGAACATATATTAATAATAAAACTACTGATTTAGTTTGCAAGTAAGTATTGATATAATCATGGTCTTTGATCCTGAAAATATCACTAACACTCCCACAATTATCTGTCTAATAAAAATGCTGTTTCAATTAAGTCAATTATCATAAATCAATGGTCTTATAATATAATACGTTACATGGAATGAAACAGCATATCCTCTGATTCACTGTGATCAGTGTTACAAACAAATACAGAAAAATGAAGAAATCTAGTTTTGAACAGAGAACTCTGACCCCAGAAAACTTATGATGTTGAGTAATACTTTATTTTGAGTGGTACAGAATGGCAGCATGCAATACTCCCTAAAGGAGTGGTGTTCGTTCAAGGAAAAGCAGGATGGGGAAATTTTCAGGCTGATAGAAGAAAAATAAAATAGCTTTGCGCAAGAGCTGCATGACCTCCCATACTTATTTAGCTGCCCAAGGTGTGCTGATGCCTGCTACTGTCATACCTTGCATGCTTTAAAATATTTCCCCATTCAGTCAGTAATTCAGTAGTGTTGAGTTTTCTGCTGGGATAGGGGCGAGGAGAGAACTTTCCTATTCATCTATTGTAGCTACTGTTGTGATCTGGTTATATTCTGCGGTTGAGTTGATTGAGTAAATCGAGGTTGATCCTGCACTCTTGCTCTGTGATTGGCAGAAACTAGCAGTGCAAAGTGGAATTCAGCACCATTTGTCCATGAAATGCACAATTGAGGATATCCATCTCTTTAGATTTTTTATATCAAACTGGTCATGTTGAAGTGTATATATTTTAAAACATCTGTTTTAAAAAGTAAAATGGGTTGTAAGGAAGTGTATTATTAATATGGTTTCTTTGAACTTTCAGAGCTTAAAATTTCTTACGGCAACATATTTATTGCATCTGTTGTCCAGAAATTTATTCTCTGATCTTTACTACAGTATTTAGAAAACCCATGTGCTGATATTTTGTGTACAGAAGTCTCAGAATATTGGCAAATAAATTAGTTGGATAATCCCAAATGGATTAATTCTGCTGGTTTTCAAAACAGCCAATAACCCATTATTTGGTGAAGTGGTGTTCTCTTCCATATGAAGAAAGCACTTGGGAACTGAAAGCAGACACAGACCACGTCAAGATTGAAGAATTTCAGCAACTACAGGCCATGAAACCAAGAACAGAGTATACGGTAAGATTACAATTTTGTACTTAAGGGTAGATCAGGATGACTAACTGGGAACATGAAACAAGGCCAACAGTCAACATAATGGGAAATAGGCTTTTACAGGCAAATAAGAGTAAAGGTTAGTCAAATAATCAATGGTACCACAGAGATTGTATTGAGTGAGGGAAAGGTAGAAATGCTGAACCACTACTGGAGACACATATTCAAAAGGACACTGCACTAAAAAAGTTAATGGGATTAAAAGAAAAGCCATGAGGCCTAGATGGTATGCATCCCATACAGGAGGAGGCTGGGGAAGAGATAGCAGAGGCACTCGCCATAACTTTCATGCCAGAGGACCCTAGGATCGTAAATATACCATTATTCAAAAAGGGGAAAGGGATAATTCAGGAAATGATATGCCAATTAGTCTTACCTTCATTGAGAGCACAATGTGTGGTTGAGATTGTAAACATAATTTTGCATAGCATCACTGATAAAATGCACCTGGGCTACAGCACATAGTTAGTACCATGCTCCAGCTGATAAACATGCCACCTACAGTTCACATATCTTATAACTTACCTTCTGTCTCAGGAAGAGCTTTCTGGAGCTGCTGCATCCAAGCATTTTTTCAGTTGCAGACTGCTTCAATCTCCACCAACTGCTGTGCTCTCAATCTTACTGGTATTTTATAACTGCATATGTCCCACTAGAGTGGCATAGGAACATGATGCAACAGGATACATAAGAACAACACCTCAACAGGATTAATCATGCTGCAGTTCATGCTGATTCACTCTGGAGTTCAAATATAAATCACCTCCACTAGAAGATTTGTTATATTCTCCGAGTTCTGCAAGAGTACAAAACAATAAGAGCATTTTGTAAATTTAGTAAACTGCAGCAGAGTTCCTAGTATTGTTTCGGAATGGACAGTAGAATATATAATGTGGCATTTTGTATACTGTGAAGACAATTTGTCTTTATTTAATCAACCATTAACTCCTGAAAATCTGTATTTTTGAGCACTACCCAGGATGTTTTCGTGGTGGGCCTCCAATGAGGGGCCACCTGTTCTGAGAGGCCATTTTTTCTTGGCAGAATAGGTGATCATAAAAGACAACTTCCAATGTACATTTTAGGGGGAAAACAGCAATAAAAGAAAATTAAACCAGTGGTAAGATTTGAAGAGTGGAGAAACAAAGAAATATAGGGATGTAGATAATTAAGAAGTGCAGTTAAAAAAGGCCTTTTAAAGGGAAACAAAGAGGATTCTGAGTTATATTTTAGGGAAATGAGTATAAAACCAGGAAGTGATGTTGAATCTGTACAAGGCATTGGTTAGGCCACCATTGGAATATTGCATGCAGTTCTTGGTACCCCATTAATAGGAGGGATATTAAACCCATGGAAAGGATATAGCAAAGATTCACTGGAATACTAGGAATAAGAGGTTATGGAAAAAGATATTCAAAATTGGGGCTTTCTTCTTGGAACAGAAAAATTGAGTGGGAATTGAATGAGGTTTTCAAAATTAGAAATTTTGAGGGTAAATGGTGAAAAATTGTTGCCACGTATTGGCAAATTGGTAGCAAGGGAGCATAAACTGAGGATTATCACTAGAAGAATGAAGAGGGTTATTAAAACATGGAATGCTTTATCACAAGTGGCTATTGAGGTAAAGAATATTACTTCATTTTAAAAAGGAATTGGATGAGCCTTTCAAAAAGAACATTATAAAAGGATAGAGAAAAATAGGATTAGTGTAGATCTCTCCAGTTGAATACCTAGCACAGACTTGATGGGTTATGTAGCTGCCTCATGTGCTGTACTTCTATGGTTTTATGACACTGATGTTATATGCACAGTTCAAACTATATGGAGGCAAATAATAATGATTCAGGGTATCTGGAACTTAAATTATGAGGAAAGAGTGAAGAAGTTAGGTCAATTTTCTCTGGAAAATTGAATACTTTGAGGTGACCTAATTGAAGTTTTTCAAGACGACGAAAGAAATTGACATAATCACAGCAAGTTATTCACTTTTGTGAAGTTGTTCAAATGCTGTAGGACAGAAGTTAAAATGTGAAAAATAAGAAGGAAGGGAAGTAGGGCAGAAATATTTCACCCAAAGGGTAATGCAGTTGCCAGGGAAGCATGCTGAAATAGGCAGCATTAGTGGGTTCAAGAGGCAATTGGATACATTTTTAGAGAATGAATTGAGGAATATAAGTGGTATTGACTGACGAAGAAGGGACAAGCTTGTTGGCCATAAATGCCTTGCCCACTTCAAAAAAATTGTTTTTTTTAAGTAAATATGGCTTTGTATATATTGAGTAACTATTGATTTGTATCCAAAAGGAGCGGCCACTTGCAGAATTCTGGACAAAATTGGAACATTCAAGGGATTATAAAAATGGCAACCAACTCAGGGAATACCAACTGGAGGGTGTAAACTGGCTACTCTTCAATTGGTACAACAGGTGAGTTATTGTGCTTTCAAAATAGTTTGCAGTAACGGACAAAACCGTTCTTATACTAGTACTGTTTAAGTTCAGATTCCACATGACTGGCATCTGTGAGCCGGCTCCCTTATGCAGCAGCAGGTTCATAGTCCCAGGAAAAACTAGTTTTGCAAGACTGCCATCCGGATTAGGGAGTCAGATTTAGTAGCTTCAATGCTAAAAGTTGACTCGCAGATGTCGGCTCCAGAATCTGAACTAAAGCGGTACCAGGATAGAAGCTTAGCAACTTGCACTTATATAGATAGGACTTCTAACGTAGAAAAATGTCCCAGGGCATTTCATAGGAGCGTAGTTGGACAATAATAAAATTGACACCAAGCCAAAGGAGGAGAGAATTGGCACTGGTGATTAAAAGCTTGGTCAATGAGTTGGCTTTGAAGAGGGTCTTAAAGGGGAAGAGAGGAGTAGATAGGCAGTGAGGTTTAGGGAGGGAATTTCAGAGCATGGGGCCTAAACTGTAATAAAATAATTAAAATAATAAATATTGCTTCACATTCAAAAAAATGCTGCTGTAATGATAGTAATGCAGTGCAGATGGATGTTATTCCTTGCCATATTCACCTTGAGTGCAGTAATTTGAGAGATTTGCCCAGGATGTGGAGAGAAATGGGGAAGTGGTTTAATCACCAAAAATTGTAATTTTCAAAACTGTTCATTTTTTGCCTTTTTGGAGGATAGGGTGGTACCTGAATTACTTAGCCTGTAGAAGCTTTTAAAGTCCTACAAAAGTCAATCTTGGGCAGTTCTCATCTTTGTTTTTTTTTAAAGAATTCAAATAGTAAAACATACTAGTCTTAGTAAAAATATCCAAATTTCTTGAAGTCGTTTAATCTGGACTACATAGTGAAAAGGAATAGAGATATGTCAACAGAATGCTTCTATTAGAAGGGCAATGTGTGGGATTCTAGTTTCCATTGTCTATGTACCACAGATTGGAGATCAGCTTTTCTCGCTCTCTTTCCTGCTTCCCTCCATTCCAAAACTTTTGGTGTTACCTAGATCTCCTTTAGAGAGTGTTTCAAAATTGAAAGATTAGTTTAGATACAGTAAGTACAATGCTTTTGATGGTGTAGCGTTTGGTTTCTGTGTAGAAAATTAAATCACTTGCTGAGATTACATTTATTTGCATTGGTATGTATTTCTGTAATGCCTGTTGTACTGTAGGGGCATAGCTAAAACTATGAAAACAATTAAAGCTACTACCCTGGGGGGGGGGGGGGGGAATGTAAAATTACAGCTTTTATTATAAAGACTTGTAATCTTTTCTCTCTTTTTCAGCCAAAACTGCATTTTGGCAGATGAAATGGGGTTAGGGAAGACTATCCAGTCTATTACATTTTTATATGAAATGTACTTGAAGGGAATTCATGGCCCCTTCCTGATTATTGCACCCCTTTCCACAATCACTAATTGGGAAAGGGAGTTCCACACTTGGACAGCGATGAATGTGACTGTGTACCATGGCAGCCAGGCTAGCCGTCAAATGATTCAGGCGTATGAAATGTACTTCCGGGATGCTGAGGTAAGAATGGCAGGTTATGGGAAATTTTGGTTTATGTACATTGAAATCTGTAGTAAACACAGCAATACGGAAAAGGAAATAATATAAAGCAGTTTTCCAGACTGTTTAATTTACATTTCACATGGAAGGTTTGTTTTGTAGAATTCTTGAATAGTGAAGGATTTGCAATGGGAAAACTTTATTTGAACATAAATTCATTTTACTTTTTTAATACATTTTATTGGTCCTAATTTCTGGTGAATCAACTATTGATCTTTACTTGGTAAATTTGTTGTAATTGTATCGCAACTGTTGGTCCCTTTAGTGTCGACAGGCTAATTGATACTGGTGACCAAAAAGGTCCATGTTACTGGCAAAGCTGACTGCCATAAGTAGTACTCTGAATTTATTTTTCTCCTAACTTAGTACCTCATAATTCTATAAGGTCCTCTCTGATTCATCTGCTTTCAGAACTGAAGATTCTGTAACCCTCTAGCCTTTCTTCATTCAGCTCTCTGAACTAATGATTAAACTCCTGGCTACTTTTCTGCACTGCCTCCAGGGCATGAATATTTCCCTATTCTCATTGACCAAACTGATTTTAAGGAAGCTTATCTGATTGAGAGGTTAAGATGACTACCTTGAAACTGCCGTTCTATCAATTTTTTTTAACAGCATACAAATACTGTGAAGTTTGAGGGAACAACTTAATTCTGTATTGAGTTTGTTTTGCTGTTAGTAGGTGTTTAATTCTTTCTGCTAAAATAAACTCAAATCATCCCGAGAAATACTATTTCCAAAAGGGAAAACCGATTCATGCAAGGGAGTAATGAAATCTTGAAATTTTGTTATAATCAACTCAAACTTCAATCAGGGAGTTGGAAATGGCACATCTTTTTGATTTTATTCATTCCCTCCTATCTCACTGCCGGCCTTCTATTATCCGATATATTTTATATGTATGCATTTGCCATTGTAGGCCTGAAACTGCCAATGTCAGTTTGCAACCACTTAAAAAAAAAAAAAAAAAGTACCTTCATCTACTGTTTTACCATTTTACTTGCATTTTGCTTTCAACCTTGATCTGTTCATGCTTCAAAAGAAATTTTCCAGAAGAGTCATTTCAGTGGGTTTAAACTGAACGTCATAAGTTTGTCCAAAACTTATTTGTTCTATCCTGTTTTTCACTTTCACTATTGGTACAGTACTTTTTTTGTACGGTGCATTTTTTTGAAACATCAAAAGCGGGCATTTCCTACAAAAAAGCAAGTTCTGTTGTAATCTTGCAGATCCTCAAGTTCACACTGACAATTGCATTTCTGTCTTTTTTTCACGTCGACTACATCCTGAGTCATTCCCAGAACTTTCCATGTTTTTGCAGGTGAATTTGTGTATACATTGAATTTCTAGTTTTAAAATTAAACATGTCTATCTACTAGATGGATTGGATTATATTCTTTTGCCTTTCACAAGAAAACATTTTGCACAGCTGATTCCATATGAGTATGGTTTGGGCAATGAAGTTGATTAATACATGTATCATTTTATAATGAGCGTTCCATATGGAGTTTTTTGTACTTAGCAACATGAGGAACGTTGGTGCTGGGGGATGAAATGTTTTCTGTTTCAGGTACCCAGTATCTTATAAAGTACTCCCAGGTCAGGGTTAGCGCAGTTAGATGGAGCATCAACCTCAAATTCTACTGCACTAACTTTACAAATTCCTACATTAGCAGCTTCTAGCCGCTTGATTCCAGTTGGCAAGTTAGTGACAATTTGTTCAGTGAGTTTATGGCTACTAGAAGCTGGGTTGAGACTGTCCAGACTCCATTCACATGGGAGCCTTTTCATAATGAGATTTTCATCCCAGGTCCCTAAACTATTGAATTTGAACCCCGAGATGAAAGGCATGTGTTGAATTAAGTGCACGACCCAGCTTCCTCCCACCAAAATATATTTTTTAACTGTACAGTTTAAAAAATAACTGCATATAATCCATGTTTTTATTGTAATAAAAACTGTAAATGTGACCCCACAAATTAAGCAAAATTTATACTTTTAACATTTGATTTCCTGAAAGTGAATTAAGAACTAAGAAGGTGTCTACCACCTTTTAATATGAGTGGATCTTCCAGGGCATTCAGTGCATGAGAGTTGAGATCAACTGTGGTCTTTAGGTGAAATAGAATACAAAGGGGAGGAACTGGATACAAATGGGAGGAGGTTGTGCTGCAGTTGCATCAAGCCTTGGTCAGACCCCATCTGGAGTAATGCATTCAGTTCTGGCACCACAGGAAGGATATATTGACCTTGGAAGGAGTGTTGTGCAGATTCACCAAAATGATACCAGGACTTAGCGGCTTAAATTCTAAGGACAGGTTGCATAAACTTGGTTTGTATTCCCTTGAGTATAGAAGATTTGAGGGGTGATCTAATTGAAGTGTTTAAAATGTTAAATACGGTAGGTACAGAGCAACTATTTCCTCTGGTGGAATCAAGAACGATGGGACATAATCTTAATAGAGCAAGACCATTCAGGAATGAAATAAGAAAGCACTTTTTCACATAGTAGAAATCTGAAATTCTTGTGGCTGTAGAGATGGTGTAGGAGGGAGGGATTTAAATTCCTGAGGCATTGGGACCGATTCTGGGGAAGTTGGGACCTGTACAAGCTGGATGGGTTACACCGCGGCAGAACCGGGACCAATATCCTCGCAGGGGGGTTTGCTAGTGCTGTTGGGAAGAATTTAACTTAGTTTGTCAGGGGGCTGGGAACGTAAGTGTGGGCCCAGAACAGAGAGAAACAAAGCTGCAAGTGCAAGTTAGAAAAGTAGTCAGCAAAACTGGTAGGGAGCAGCAACAAAGGCCAACAGTAAAGAGGGTCAAAGTGCAGAAAAATATTAAACAGGCAAAGTTGAAGGCACTTTATCTAAATGCATGTAGCATTCGCAACAAGGTGGATGAATTAATGGCACTAATAGAAGTAAATGGGTATGATGTAATTGCCATTACAGAGACATGATTGCAGGGTAAACAAAGCTGGGAACTGAATGTTCCAGGGTACTCAACATTTAGGAAGGACAGACAAAAAGGAAAAGGCGGTGGCGTAGCGCTGTTAAGGGATGAGATCGGTACGGTAGAGATAAAAGATCTTGGCTTGGCAGATCGTGATGTAGAACTGGAATCAGTTTGGGTGGAGCTAAGAAACAGCAAAGGGCGGAAAACACTGGTGGGAGTTGTGTATAGGCCACCAAATGGTAATGTAGGGCACAGTATCAATCAAGAGATTAGAAGTGCATGTAACAAGGGCAATACGGTAATCATGGGGGACTTTAATCTACATATTGACTGGGCAAATCAAATTACCACTAATAGTGTGGAGGACTAATTCTTGGAATGCATGTGAGATGGTTTCCTGGATTAGTATGTGGAGGAACCAACCCGGGAACAGGCTATTCTGGATCTGGTACTTTGTAATGAGAAAGGGCTAATCAATAATCTTGTGGTAAAGGGGCCTTTAGGGACAAGTGACCATAATATGATTGAATTTTACATTAAGTTTGAGAGTGATGTAGTCCAATCTGAAGCTAAGGTCTTCAATCTAAAGAGAGGAAACTACAAGGGTATGAGGGACAAGTTGGCCATGGTAGATTGGGAAACTACACTAAAGGGTATGAAGGTGGACATACAATGGCTAACATTCAAGGAAATAATGCATAATTTGCAACAAACATATATTCCTCTAGGGCATAAAAACCCAAAAGGAAAAGTGATCCAACCATGGCTAACAAAAGAAATTAAAGCTAGTATTAAGTCAAAGGAGGAAGCTTATAAAGTTGCCAGAAAAAGCAGTCAGCTTGAGGATTGGGATCTTCTTAGAATTCAGCAAAGGAGACCAAGAAATTGATAAAGAAAGGGAAAATGGAATATGAGCACAAACTAGCGAAAAGTATAAAAACGGATTGTAAAAGCTTCTATAGGTATGTGAAAAGGAAAAGACTGGCGAAGGTAAATGTAGGTCCTTTACAGTCAGAGACGGGAGAGTTTATAATGGGGAATGAGGAAACGGCAGAGAAATTAAGTAAATACTTTGTTTCTGTCTTCATGGAGGAAGACACAAAAAAACCTCCCAGAAATATGAGAAAACCAAGAATGTGGCGAGAATGAGGAACTTAAAGAAATTATTAGTAAAAAAAACAATACTAGCAAAATTAATGGGACTAAAAGTCGATAAATCTCAAGGACCAGATGACCTACATCCTAGGGTTTTGAAAGAGGTGGCCATTGGGATAGTGGACGCATTGGTTGTCATCTTCCAAAATTCTATAGATTCTGGAACGATTCCTGCAGATTGAAGGATAGCAAATGTAGCCCCGCTATTTAAGAAAGGAGGGAGGGAGAAAACGGGGAACTACAGACCTGTTAGCCTCACATCAGAAGTTGGGAAAATGCTGAATCTATTATAAAGGATGCAATAACTGGGCACTTAGAAACTAATAGTAAGATTGAGCAGAGTCAACATGGATTTATGAAAGGGAAATCCTGTTTGACAAACCTATAGGAGTTCTTTGTCTACTCCACTAGTTACATCCTCAAAGGGGAACTGGATTTTCAGAAGGCCTTCGATAAGGTCCCACACAAGAAGTTGGTGAACAAAATTAGGGCACGTGGAATTGGGGGTAATATACTAGCATGGATTGAGAATGGGTTAACAGACAGAAAACAAAGAGTAGGGATAAACGGGACTTTTTCAGGATGGCGTGCTGTGACTAGTGGGGTACCGCAAGGATCGGTGCTTGGGCCCCAGCTATTCACAATCCATATCAATGATTTGGATGAGGGGACTGTAAGAAATAACTGTAGAACAAAGAAATGGGGTGATGAACCAGAGATCCAATCACAGTGTGGTAACGTTACATTGGCTGATTTAGCTGAACCAACCATAGCTCTGCATGCATGCTGCTGAGCCAATGGTAGTAAAGGGGCGGGTGCATTTGCTGTAATCTGATGCTGTGTAAGAACCAGACATTTTGAACATGCTTGTTAGTCGAACAAAGGAAGTCAAACAATGTAAGTCAGTGCTGCAATAAATCGACTATTTAAAACCTACCACCGGACTCAAAATCTTTTATTTTAGTGCGTTAACCTCAGATTAGTGTTGTCCACTGAAATTAACAGATCTAACAACTAAATGTAACATTTCCAAATTTGCTGCTGATACAAAGCTAGGTGGCAGTGTCAGTTGTGAAGAGGCTTCAAGGGGATCTCGACAGGTTCAGTGAGTGGGTGAGAACATGGCAGACGGATTATAATGTGGATAAATGTGAAGTTATCCACTTTGGTAGAAAAAAAAGGCAGAGTATTTCCTAAATGGTGAAAGATTGGGGAATGCAGATGCTCAAAGGGACCTGGGTGTCCTTGTACATGAATCACTGAAAGTGAATGTGCAGGTGCAGCAAATCATTAGGAAGGCAAATGGTATACTGGCCTTCATTACAAGAGGATTTGAGTACAGGAGTAAAGAAGTCTTACTCCAATTATATAGGACCTTGGTGAAACCACACCTGGAGTACTGTGTACAATTTTGGTATCCTTACCTAAGGAAGGATATACTTGCCACAGAGGGAGTGCAACAAAGGTTCACGAGATTGATTCCTGGGATGGCGGGACTGTCGTATGAGAAGTGATTGAGTAAACTAGGCCTGTATTCTCTTGAATTCAGAAGACTGAGAGGGGATCTGATTGAAGCATACAAAATTATTACAGGGCTTGATAGGGTGGATGCTGGGAGAATGTTTCCCTTAACTGGGGAGTCTAGAACCAGGGGCCACAGCCTCGGGATAAAGGGTAGGTCATTCAGGACTGAGAGGAGAAGAAATTTCTTCACACAGAGGGTGGTGAATCTTTGGAATTCTCTACCCCAGAGGGCTGTGGAGGCTCAGTCATTTGGGTATATTCAAAACAGAAGTCGATAGGTTTCTGACCAGCAAGGGCATCAAGAGATATGGCGATAAGGCCGGTGAATGGAATTGAGGCAGAAGATCAGCCATGATCTCATTGAATGGCAGAGCAGGCTCGAAGGGCTGAATGGCCTACTCCTACTCCTATTTCTTATGTTCTCTCCCCCAAAAAGCAATGGATGCTCAGGCAATTGGAGCTTTCAAGACGGAGCTCGATAGATTTTTGTTAGGTAAGGGTATGGAGGGATATGGAGTTACAACTAGTGGTGTTCCGCAGGGGTCAGTGCTGGGTCCCCAACTCTTTACAATCTATATTAACGATTTGGAGGAGGGGACCGAGTGTAACATATCAAAGTTTGCAGATGATACTAAGATGGGAGGGAAAGTAGTGAGCGAGGAGGACATAAAAAACCTGCAAGGTGACATCGACAGGCTAAGTAAGTGGGCAGAGATTTGGCAGATGGAATACAATACTGGAAAGTGTGAGGTTATGCACTTTGGCAGGAAAAATCGTAGAGCAAGTTATTATCTTAATGGCAAGAAACTGGAAAGTACTGAAGTACAAAGGGATCTGGGGGTCCTGGTGCACGAAACTCAAAAGGTTAGTATGCAGGTGCAGCAAGTGATTAAGAAGGCCAATGGAATGTTGGCTTTCATTGCTAGGGGGATAGAATATAAAAATAGGGAGGTATTGCTTCAGTTGTACAAGGTATTGGTGAGGCCGCACCTGGAATACTGCGTACAGTTTTGGTGTCCATACTTAAAAAAGGACATACTTGCTCTCGAGTCAGTACAAAGAAGGTTCACTCGGTTAATCCCGGGGATGAGGGGATGGACATATGAGGAGAGGTTGAGTAGATTGGGACTCTACTCATTGGGGTTCAGAAGAATGAGAGGCGATCTTATTGAAACATATAAGATTGTGAAGGGGTCGGATCGGGTGGATGCGGGGAAGATGTTCCCGATGATGGGTGAAACTAGAACTAGGGGGCATAGTCTTAGAATAAGGGGCTGCTCTTTCAAAACTGAGATAAGGAGGAACTACTTCACTCAGAGGGTGGTAGGTCCATGGAATATGCTGCCCCAAAAAGCTGTAGAAGCTACATCATTACATAAATTTAAAACAGAAATAGACAGTTTCCTAGAAGTAAAGGGAATTAAGGGTTACGGGGAGCGGGCAGGAATTTGGACGAGTCTAGGTTCGGATCGGTCATGGCCCTGTGGGTAGCGGAGCGGGCCCAGGGGCTGTGTAGCCTGATCCTGCTCCTATTTCGTGTGTCTAATTCTGTTAGATTCAGGAGATGGTTCTGTGATAGTGGATTGGCGGTTAGGATCAGATCAGCCATGATCTTATTGAATGGCGGAGCAGGCTCGAGGGGCCGATTGGCCTACTCCTGCTCCTATTTCTTATGTTCTGATTGAATGGCCTACACCTTTCCTAATGTTCTTATGTTAGCGGGCAGGGGATAATTGGAACAGGGTACATAGATGTAATGCAGCCCTCATTTTAATCTCATACATTATGTCCATGTTTAATACTTAATATTTTTATTTTATATTATCATTTATACTTAAATAGCCAGACATATGGCAATTTCCAAAGTAAAGTTGGCTGGTTAAAATCTGCAGTACAGGCTGAGAAGCTGGGAGAGTCAAAAGTGAAGTGCTACAGCACAACCACTGGTAGGGAGTTTAATTACTGCACAACCAGTTTACATAGGCAGCTTCCATTATAAATGTTCATAGAATGATACAACATAGAAGGAGGCCATTCCGTCCATCGTGTCTGTGCCGGCTCTTTGAAAGAGCAATCCAATTAGTCCCATTCTCCTGCTCCACCTCATAGCCCTGCAAATTTTTCCCCTTCAAGTATTTATCCAATTCCCTTTTGAAAGTTATTATTGAATCTGCTTCCACCACCCTTTCAGGCTGTGCATTCCAGATCATCATAACTTGCTGCGTTTTATTAAAAAAAAAAAAAAAAAATCTCGTAGCCTCTGCACCTTTTGCCTCTCTGTCCTCTGGTTACTGACCCTTCTGCCACTGGAAACAGTTTCTCCCTATTTACTCTTAAAATAAATACTTGCATTTATATAGCGCCTTTCATGACCGCAGGGCATCCCAAAGCAGTTTACAGCCATGAAATACTTTTGAAGTGTAGTCATTGTTGTAATGTAGGAAATCCCATCATGATTTTGAACACCACTTAATCCCAGCTTCTCTAGTCTCTCCACGTAACTGAAGTCCCACATCCATGGTACCATTCTAGTAAATTGCCTCTGTACCTTGCCCAAGGCCTTGACATCCTTTCTAAAGTGTGGTGCCCAGAATTGGACATAATACACCAGCTGGGGCCTAACCAGTGTTTTATATAGGTTTAGCATAACTTCCTTACTTTTGTACTCTATGCCTCTATTAATAAAGCCAAGGACCCGTATGCTTTTTTAACAGCCTTTTTAACTTGTCCTGCCACCTTCAAATATTTGTGTACATACACCCCCAGGTGTGTCTGTTCCTGCATCCCCTTTAATATATTGTATCATTTAGTTTATATTGCCTCTCATCATTGTTCCGATCAAAATGAATTGCTTCACACTTCTTTGCATTAAATTTCATCTGCCACGTGCCTGCCCTTTTCACCAGTCTGTCTTGTGTGTTAATGCCTGTGTCAGCTGTGGCTCAGTGGGTAGCACCCTCGCTTCTGAGTCAGAAGGTTGTGGGTTCAAGTCCTACTCCAGAGACTTGAGCACATAAATCTAGGCTGACACTCCAGCACTGAGGAATGCTGTACTGTTGGAGGTGATGTCTTTCGGATGAGATATTAAACCGAGGCCTCCGTCTGCCCTCTCAGGTGGACCATGGCACTATTTTGAAGAAATGCAGGAGCATTATCCCCAGTGTCCTGGCCAATATTTATCCCTCAATCAACATTATTAAAAACAGATTAACTGGTCACTATCACATTGCTGTTTGTGGGAGCTTTCTGTGTGCAAATTTGGCTGCCGCGTTTCCGACATTACAACAGTGACTATGCTTCAAAAGTACTTAATTGGCTGTAAAACGCTTTTGGACGTCCTGAGGTAGTGAAAGACACTATATAAATGCAAGACTTTTTCTTTCTTTACTATCCTCCTCCCTGTTCACTACATTTCTGAGTTTGATATCAGATGCAGACTTTGAAATTATGTCTATGTATACCCAAATCCAGGCCATTAACAAAAAGAGCAATGGTCTTAATACTGACCCTTGTATACTTCCCTCCAGTCTGAAAAAAAATTCACTACTTTTCAGTCCCTTAGCCAATTTCGTCTCCACGCAACCACTGCCCCTTTATTCCCATGGGCTTCAATGTTGATTTAGGAATTTAGAATGGAAAATGTTGACAGGAAGGGTGCGTAGATGTGTTATTTTTAATATATTACTGATCAATTTCCTGTGGATTGCATGTGGGGAGTGAAGACCAAGTATAGTCTCCAGGTGAAGTGGGGTTGGAGGGAATAATTGGAGAAGGGTGTACAGATGCAATTCTATCCCCATTTTCAAGTCATATATTCTGTGCTTATATTTTTATATTTCCATTATAAATTCCTGTGTTCAGATTTATAATGGAAACTGCCTCTGTCACACTAATTGCACCCTTCTGCCAGTGGTGATGCTGGACATAGGAATTTATAATGGCAAAAGTTGACAAGAAGTGGATTCAGGTGTAAGGTTTTTAATATTTTTATATACACATACGTTGAGCGAAACTATTTGAAGAGAAGTAGTGTGTTTTGGTATTGAGGCTGCCATTCCTTTTTGCACAAACATCACCAAAAAACAAATGAACTGTTCATATCATTCCTGTTTACGGGATCTTGCTGTGGAATTGGCAGCTGTATTTGCCTATATAATGGTCACTGCTCTTTGCAGCAATTCATTGTATGTACAGTAATTTGGTATGTTTGAGAAGCGTAGGTCCCTTACAGTCAGAATCAGGGGAATTTATAATGGGGAACAAAGAAATGGCTGACCAATTAAATAAATATTTTGGTTCTGTCTTCACGAACGAGGACACAAATAACCTCCCAGAGATGTCGGGGAATATAGCGACTAATGAGAGGGAGGAACTGAAAGAAATCAGTATTTGTAGGGAAATGGTGTTGGGGAAGTTGACGGGACTGCTAGCCGATAAATCCCCAGGGCCTGATAATCTACATCCTTGGGTACTTAAGGAAGTGGCCCTGGAGACAGTAGATGCACTGCTGGTCATCTTCTGGAACAGTACCCATGGATTGGAGGGTAGCTAATGTTACCCCACTATTCAAAAAAGGTGGTAGAGAAAAAGCGGGGAATTATAGACCGGTAAGCCTGACATCGGTAGTAGGGAAAATGCTAGAGTCCATTGTAAAAGATGTAATAGCAGAGCACTTGGAGAGCAGTGACGGGATCGGACAAAGTCAACATGGATTTACAAAGGGTAAATCGTGCTTGACTAATCTACTGGAATTTTTTCAGGATGTAACTGGTAAAATAGATAAGGGAGAACCAGTGGATGTGGTGTATTTGGACTTTCAGAAGGCTTTCGATAAGGTCCCGCATAAGAGATTAGCTTGCAAAATTAAGGCACATGGGATTGGGGGCAAGGTATTGACTTGGATAGAGAACTGGTTGGCAGATAGAAAGCAGAGAGTTGGAATAAACGGGTCGTTTTCCGAGTGGCAGGCAGTGACTAGTGGGGTACCGCAAGGATCGGTCCTAGGACCCCAGCTGTTCACAATATATATTAATGATCTGGCCGAGGGAATTGGATGTAGTATCTCCAAATTTGCAGACGACACAAAGCTGGGTGGGAGGGTATACTGAGAGGAGGATGTCGTGAAACTCCAGTACGATTTGGACAGGTTGGGTGATTGGGCAGAAACATGGCAAATGCACTACAGGAAACTTTTTTTTTAATCCGGCACGGACGGGACCGACGTGGTGCCGGTTCATCAAAAATTCCGGATAACCGAACGCTATAGTAAAAGATAGGGAGAGCTGACAGCTCCGTATAAAGCAACAAACCCTGTTGCTTAGCAACAACTGTAGAACAATGAACACAAGTTTCGAGCGTCTCTGTAGCTTAGCAACAGCTGCAGCCACACCCTTGCACAGCACAGATGGAAGAAGGCGAATAAATATGAAGTAAAACCTACTCCTGAATTTTGCTGGTTAACTGAGATTTCCGGTTATTTAGGTGCCGGTAAATCGAAAGTTTCCTGTATAATGTGGATAAATGTGAGATTATCCACTTTGGTGGCAAAAACAGGACGGCAGATTATTATTTGAATGGCAATAGATTGGGAGACGGGGAAGTGCAAAGTGACCTGGGTGTTCTTGTGCACCAGTCGCTGAAGGTAAGCATGCAGGTGCAGCAGGCGGTTAAGAAGGCAAATGGTCTGTTGGCTTTTGTAGCAGGAGGGTTTGAGTACAGGAACAAGGATGTCTTGCTGCAGTTGTACAGGGCCTTGGTGAGACCGCACCTTGAGTATTGTGTGCAGTTTTGGTCGCCTTATCTGAGAAAGGATGTTCTTGCCATGGAAGGAGTGCAGCGAAGATTCACCAGGCTGATACCTGGGATGGCAGGAATGACGTATGAGGAGAGATTGTGTCGATTGGGCTTGTACTCACGAGTTTAGAAGATTGAGAGGGGATCTCATCGAAACTTTAAAAATTCTGTCAGGCCTGGACAGACTAGATGCAGGAAGGATGTTCCTGATGGCCGGGGAGTCCCGAACTAGGGGTCATAGTCTAAGGATAAGGGGTAAGCCATTTAGGACTGAGATGAGGAGGAATTTCTTCACCCAGAGAGTGGTGAACCTGTGGAATTCTCTGCCACAGAGGGCGGTGGAGGCCAGTTCATTAAATATATTCAAGAAGGAGTTGGATATATTTCTTAAGGCTAAAGGGATCAAGGGATATGGGGAGAAGGCAGGGACAGGGTACTGAATTTGGATGGTCAGTCATGATCTCATTGAATGGCGGAGCAGGCTCGAGGGTCCGAATGGCCTACTCCTGCTCCTATCTTCTATGTTTCTATGTGATGAGGCACTACACAAATGTAAGCGTTTTTTCCTTTTAAAATGTCCCGATCGGGGATCCATTTGCTTAAAATGTAATAAATTAATACCAACCTTGATTTTATAAATGTACTAGAACAGAAGTATTTTTGGTTTAAGTTTTCAACTACAAAAGGAAATTAATCTAGCTTGTCCTATTTTAAGGGTCATATAATTCAGGGAGCATACAAGTTCCATGCCATCATCACTACATTTGAAATGATTTTAACTGATTGTCCTGAACTGCGCAATATTGCATGGCGTTGTGTGATAATTGATGAAGCCCACAGACTGAAGAACAGAAACTGCAAACTTTTGGAAGGACTAAAGCTAATGGATCTGGTCAGTGTATTTTCTGTACTTAATGAAATGTGTATTGTTGGTGAGTAAAGTTATTTAGCATTTGCAAAAAAATGAGTTATGTACCCTCTGACATTTGTTAGACATGCACAACATATATTACCACATTATGATTTAGATTTCCATATATTTAACAGATGAGAGATTTGCCTCTTAACAGCAGCTTCATGTTTTGGTTTTGCTGATCTGGAAATCTAATGGGTTTCCTTTGTCACTGTAGGAACACAAGGTACTGCTGACTGGAACACCATTACAGAACACTGTAGAAGAGCTTTTCAGTTTGCTAAATTTCCTGGAACCCTCTCGATTCCCCTCAGAGACCAACTTTCTGCAAGAGTTTGGTGATCTGAAAACTGAGGAACAGGTATATGATTCTTGCAGAGCTATTGAATGAGCCCCTCTACTTATCTTTGGGGAGGTTATTTACAATATATACACTGTATTACAAAGGACTATATTTCCTTTTACTGGGATTAAAATGGGGCAACTGATGAACATTTGATCATAGCATTTGTCCTTCATTTGTGAAAAATTACAGTCTTAAATCTGATGAGATGTATGAAAAAGGTTTGAGTTTTAATTCCATGTAAACAACACTAAACGTTGGTAATATACTGCAAATAGAATTTATCTGTAACCATCAGCAAATTATAGTTACGTCTCCACCAATAGAGTATATTTATGCAATCCGCACTGTACTTGGCTTCCAGAAACATAATTAATTTACTGTATACACAGTGCAAAGAATTTTAGAAAATAGGTGTGTGAGTAAATTGAAGACTGCAATCTGATCTCTTGGCCCTTATGGCCTCTTCAAATGCTCAGACTTTGCTTTTGTAATTATGGCATTAGACTCAAATTACAACCTTTTGATTCCATCAAAAGTATTGCTTCCAGCATGTATTTTCAGAGGCTGTTGTGTAGTATTCTACACACTCAAAGGTTTGAATAATTATTACAGGTACAAAAACTTCAGGCTATTCTGAAACCAATGATGTTGAGGCGCTTGAAGGAAGATGTGGAGAAAAATCTGGCTCCAAAAGAAGAAACCATCATTGAAGTAGAACTGACCAATATTCAAAAGAAATATTACCGAGCTATCTTGGAGAGAAACTTTGCCTTCCTCTCTAAGGGAGCTGGTCAAACCAATGTGCCCAATCTTCTGAACACTATGATGGAACTGAGAAAGTGCTGTAATCATCCATACCTAATTAATGGTAAGCACAATCTTACTGACCATTCTTTGGACAGCTTTAGTTCTCTAGTATAGCAATTGGTTAAATGTCATAATTGTTCAGATATTTGTTGTATGCCACACCCTCTAAAATTCATGATCTCTGAGGCACAGCAACAGTGGTCAGTTTTGAAGCCAAGCAGGTTGTTTTGAGGGCATTTGTTGAATGGGTAGCAACTTGCATTTATTTTACAACATTGCCATAATAATATAAATACAGTAGTGCATCCGATAAAATCAAGAGCTAATTCAAGAGGTGGTTTCTCCTTTCCCTGTTGGGAGCAAAGCAACAGCAGCAAACATATATTCCACCTCCAACTGGGCTGAACTCTTAAGTCTGCATTTATAGGCTAGTCATATGGATTTTTGCATTGATGGTCTTTGCAGACCTTCCACTAATAACAGAAAAGACCTATAGCTAGAAAGCTTTTCAGAAACATTGCACAGTCTTGTGCGTGTACAGTTGCCACTGGTGATTAGAGTATCAGCAGGGAGAGAGGTGTATTCATATAGCACATTTCATGTTCTCAAATGTCCCAAAACCCTTCACAACCAATTAATTTTGAATTTCAAATCCAATTTTGAAGTATACCCATTGTTATGAAGGCAGCTGTAGCGGCCACTTTGCACACAGCAGAGGTGAATGACCAGGTATTCTGTTGCTGGAGGGATGAATGTTGGTCAAGACACAAGGAAACTTTCTGCTCTTCAGAAAAAGAGCCAGGAGATGTTTTGTATCCAACCAAACAGGTAGCTGGGGCTTCGGTATAATGTCTCGCCCAACAATGTTCGTACCTCAAACAATGCAGCATTCCCACAGTACTGCACTGAAATTTCAGCCTAGAGTGGGGTTTGAACCCACAACCTTCTGACTCTGGCAAGAGTGCTACTGATGACCCAGGCTGATGGTGTAAATTCATGGTATGCAATTCCACAACATAAATCAGACAAATTAATATTGTGCCAGTTCTATATTTTTATACTTCAGATCTTCAGTTTCCATACTTGTTGAATCTGCAGTTGAACGTGCCCATGAGGGAAGTCAAGCACCTGTGACTTTTAACGTTTTCTTTGTCTTGGGACATGGATTGGTTAATTTGCACACATGGAAGTTGGGTGAAAGCATTCAAATTTCCTTTAAAGATGGGATTGCTGCTAGAGGTGGGTCAAAGTGGGACTTTGGCCATCAGTCCACCATAACCCCATCCCATTTTACTAGGTCCAGGTCAATTAAGTATGTAGGGTGGACCCAGAAGGGTCTCTGCTTTTCAGTGAGAGTCCACCACTGCAGAGGAGGGAAATCTCTTGTCAGCATGGCATTTACTGCAGCAACTGAAATGAGCAGAGCAACTTTTAAAGGTAACAGAAGCCCCTTAAATGTTCCGTTTGAAATTTTGAATTGGTTCTGAATCAGCCCAGCCTGGGAAAAAAATGTAATTGGACGGATAGAGAGGTGGTCAGATCACCTATGTTGGAGTCCTGAAATCATTACTTCTGTTTCTTGTCACCATGGTCCCTCTACGGTCTCGTGCCTTCTTGACCATCCTCTCCATTGGTGGTGTAGAGGTGAGAATGGAGGGAAATCGGCCAGAGTCCTAAGCCATGCCCTCTTACCATCACTTGCACGCAGAGAGGGATGGCTGGTGTCATTGAAAGCAACCAATTTTAGAGTAGGTTTTCGATTAGAAGGCCTCGCAATCTATTTTCATTCATTCTCCAAACAAGGTTGCATGTTTTCACACAGGAACTCGGAGAAAATCCTCCTCATAATGTCTTGTGCCACGTTCATGCTCAGCTTGCCCAACACTTTATTGGCCACATATTTATTGTGCTGTGATGTATACAAGAATTAAGAAAACCTTTTCAGATGTTGATGTTTACTATGAGTTATTTTATGGGCTTCAAATCTTTTAACTTAGTTGGCTCTTTGCAGTAATATAATTATGCATCTTCTGTGGAATTTGAAATCCAGGACTGCAGGGGTAACAAGATGTTGCTTTTCATCCCTTGACGTGCATTCTGAAAGCTGACTTCTACCCAGGATTTTTTGTATTTTCATGATACTTTGCACCAAGCATGGCTTAGAGAAATTAGGTCAATTTGTTAACTGACCATTGGAAGATCTCTGATGTGTGTCTGAAACTTGTCAATGAGATCTATGTTACTCGGTATAGGTACGCTGGATTTGCGAAAGGTTATTAGTAGAAGAATTGCATCTCTATTCTGCAGGCCCCTCGATAACACAACTTCTGATGCTCCAGTGCTGTCTGCAAGTTAAATAAATTACCTAATTTTCACAAAATGGTATATTTGCCATCCTTAAAAAGGAATTTGGAAATTAAAGTATAGTATTGACTGTTACCTATCTTTCTATATAATAAAACTCCTATCTGTGACATGCTTTCCATTATAAATTCCTTTGTCCACATTTACTGTATATTGGAAACTGCCTATGTAAACTTGCCATGCTGCAATTACATCCGCCCCCGCTAGAGTAGAGATACTGCAACCTTTGAGTATCCCAGTAAAATATCTGATTAGGTTGCAAACCTAAATTTAAGAATTTTTGAAAAATTAGAAAATCTAAATCTCTTCAGTTATGCAAACTGAGTTGACGAGCAACTTTCTCAAACTATTTTATTTGTTAATTGAGCTGAAAGACTGAACCAAGGTGTACAAAATCTTGGTATCCATTTTATCCCAGACCTGAATTTCAAACCTTACATCCTATAAGATCACAAAAATATTTCCACTTATTCAACATCGCCTCATTCTCATTGCCACTGGAACCCTTATCCATGTTTTTGTAACTTCTAGATTTGATTATCTTTCCAAAACCCTACTTACCAGGCTCCTGACCCTCTGCCCTTTACAAACTCTTCAAGTTGTCCAGAACACTCCAGCTTTCATCTTGTTCTGCACAAGTACATCTCAGCTATCACCTTTTCACCTTCATGGAATTGCACTGGTTAACTACCCAATGCATAAAATGCAAAATCCCCATCCTCGTCCACAGATCCCTCCATGGCCTTGCTCCACCCTATGCAATGTTCTCTTGTTTTGTGCCCCATTCCATGTCCTGTCATCTGACTCCCCTTCCCCTGCTCCAGTATTGCCAGAGCCTTCAGCTGCATTTGGCATATTCTTCAGAACTCCCTGGTTAAACTTCTCAATTTCTCGACCGCTTTCCAGCCTTTAAAGCATTCTCAAAACTCATCTCTTTAACCAAGCCTTCAGCCACCTTTTCTAATTCTCCCATAGGGCTCTGTCTGTTCCTCTCTTGCACTGTGAACATCTTGGGATGTTTTTCCACATTAATCAAGATAATAAATAAATGCAAGTTGTTGGTGAAAGAATTCAAGAATAAGAATTTAACTTTTTGAAATTCTGTAAAGTTTTGAATTATCAGCATTGATTTATGTGGTGTAAAATTGACACTGGAGTCATGTAAACTACCAGAAAAATTGTCATAAGTAGCATGAAATTTTAGATTTAGTTTCTTCAGGGAAAAGGCTGTGGTATAAGTATATTAGCTCAGTTAAATGTTCCAGAAATTTTCAAAGTGGATTGTAGTTTTTCCATAATACATATAAAGATCTTCTTAGAAAGGTTTTGTACAAAAATCAATTTCACAGTATTTTGATCTTATAACTTCTTGTTAGCTTAGTGGTGATTTTAAGTGAATAACCGCTGTCTTATGCATTTAATTTGCCACCTTGACTTAATTTTCTTAAACTCTGAAATAGTCTGCTACTGATGATTCAGACTGATTTTTGTGCTAAACCTTTGAATGACCTGTCATTTGAATTAACACACCAAAGTAGCTTAAAAAATTCAAGTAGTCAGATAATCCAAATAAGTGACTTTGAATTATAACTGCTTGAGAATTTTAGGCCATTTTAGGTACAAAAGTAATGAGTGCTTGTGTTAAGTTAAACACGCTATTTGCTATCAAAGGATGATATAAGGAGCTTTGGGAGATTGGAAGTTTTGCTTGAATATCTCTCCTTGGTCCATTGACAACACTAACATCCATCAATTTTTCTCTAGCTGTGAAACCTCCATACACTTAAACTATTTGGAGCTTTTTAAATCACTTCTAATACGACAGATGAAAAAAGTGAAGCAAACTTATTAGTACTGACTGTGAGCCATGGCACTATTGTAATTGGCCCCAAGACTTTGTTTTCTTTTTTGATATCTTAAAAATGCTAGACCTGGTATGATTCAGACTGCTCTGTGATGGCCTGGCTGTTCATTTTTGGTATGTGTAGGTGCTGAAGAGAAGATTTTGGAGGAGTTTAAAGAAACACATAATCCTGATACACCAGATTTTCAGCTTCAGGCTATGATCCAAGCTGCTGGCAAGCTAGTGCTGATTGACAAGTTGCTGCCAAAGCTGAAGGCTGGTGGCCACAAGGTGCTTATATTTTCCCAGATGGTGCGCTGTTTGGATATTCTTGAGGACTACCTCATTCAGCGAAGGTGAGGCCAGCAATACTCTGTAAATGAAAATTATTAATTGATGCCTGCAGGGTGAAACAGTACACTAATGTTCCAATGAGCTGGGATTTGGAGCAGCGTGGTGTGGGTTTGTATTCCGTGTGGAGGAACTAAGAGTACGAGATTTCAGCTGTGCTGTTGAGGCACGTAGGGAGGTCAGGCAAATCAAAACAAATAATATAGCATAGACATGGCTCCTTTTGCCACTACCAATTCTATAAGTTAAGGATATTGGGTACGTCCACATGACTGTTAGCCAATCTTGTAACTGAGTAAACCAAGCGTCAGATGGGGAGATGGAATTTTTGATGCTTTTCAAGGAGTGAATGATGTCTCTTATGGGGAACGGTGCTGTTTCTACTTTTGATGTCCATTACTTGCATGTACATTATCTGCATGTACATTCCCAGGTCAGGCATAGACACAAAAAAAGCTCTTTACTGTGCTCCAAAAATATGCTGTAACTCGGCCGCCTCAACGCATTTAATATCACTTTTTGATATCGCTGGCGAAACAATTTTTTCCCTATTAGGAGGCATAACCGGAAACCACTAACAAAATACATGAAATCGACCTTGATGGTTGCTTGAAGTATGCAGAGATATATTTTTTGAAATGGTACTGGGCTACCAATGGGAAATGATTTTCCATAGGCTAATGTTTGCTTAAACCAACCCTGGTCTATCAAGCTATTTCTGTGATAAAAGTGCCAATTTAATACAGGATTGTGGCTAGTTTTTGCCATGCAATTCTGGCTAAAACAACAACTGAGTCAAGCTGGTCCAAACTCATTTCACTTGGACCTCTTAAAATTAGTTTGAGAGGAGATTTTTATCAAAATGGACAGGATTCCAGAGATGAAAGAATAATGTTCTAACTGTGCCACTATCTTTTTTTATGTTTTTGGAATGAGGGCATTTAAGAATAGACCACATAGTGTGGGACTGGAATCACATGTAGGCCAGACCAGGTTGGGGTGGCAGGTTCTCTTTCCTGAAGGAGGTTCGTGACCATGGTGGGTTTTTAACACCAATTTGAAAGCTTTCATGTCATATTATTTATTGAACTCAGTTTCACAACTTGTCATCATGGTGGGATTTGAACTCATGACCTCTGGGTTGCTAGTCCAGTGACATAACCACTAAGCTATTCTATCCTCCCCACTTCCATCTGAGAGATTAGGCATACCTCCGGGACCTTCAATTTCTACATCCACCCTTATTTGCAAAATAATTTGCCCCCCTACAAATAAAATTAAATATGCTTTAAAAATACTCCTTGAAACTATTATTTGGCAAATGTTTTTATACTACATAATTGCACTTGTGATGCCCCTCTGTGATTTCCCAATTTTGGCTATGTCACTAGGAAGTGCTGTGCTGAGGTAGTGTATTGTGAAAGGGTCTGCTGCTCCCTGGCTGGTTATGGATATGCCAGCAGCTGGTTGAGGTAAAACTGACTGAGAACTAGGAGCAGATTTCCTGTTTGCTGTCCTGGCTGGGGAATGGCGCGTTGTTCAGCTGATTACAAAATGAGCTGTAAAGTTGTGGCAAAACCAATAACTCCCGATGAGGTTTTAGATGTATATTTGTTTTTGGTCCCTGCCGCCCCCAAAAAAAGACAACATCTATCCAATACCTAACCAGCAAGTATATTCTGGTACAGGTTTATGTAAGTTACTATTAAGAGTGGGATGTGCTCTTGTTTACTTGCACAAGATGGAGAGGTATTTTCTCCCAAGAGTGGAAGATAATACTTTGCTTGCTTTTATATCTTAAATTGAGATGAGATGCATTTCCAAAGATTGTAAAATTATGGCAGTCATGTAAGAAAATCTCTGCACTCCATACAAATATAAGAAAATGTTTGGCAGGAGACCACCAGCTGGTCCATCTAGCCTGTTCTATACAGTTGTGATCCGTCATGCATCACAATACAGACACTCCTTGCGCACTCGGAGCTATGTAATCTCCTGGTAGAGGCAAAGAAACAGGTTAAAAACCAAGACCAATTTGGATGGGGGTGGGGGAGAGCAGAAATCTGGAAAAGTCCTCTCTGACCCCTTTATGCGATCAAAACATCCAGGAGACCACATTAACCCTGATGTATATTATGGGTACCTACCTATTGTACAATATGATCTCTGATCCAGCCAGAAACAAGTCCCGCACTCTTGATATACAATGAATTAGTGTTCACCGCATGAGCTGGCAACCTATTCCACAGGTCTCTTATTCCCTTGGAAAAGAACCACCGTCTTAACATCCAACCTAGTTCTGCTCTTGCATAACTTGTAAGCGTGACCTTTGGTCATCCCTAACCTATCCAGTTGAAATATGTTGCCCACATAAACACAATGTAGTCTTTTTGTTATTTTATCAACCTTGATCAAATAGGACGAGTCTATGCTTCTCTAAAGTATACAGACCCAGCTCTTTAAGCCTATCTGGGTAGATAAGGTGTTTTAAACTGGAAATCAATCTTGTATTCCTCCTCTGAGTTAACTTGAATTCAGAAACTCAATGCAAATTGGTCAAATTTGAAGCTATCAGTTGATTCTGAGGAGGCTGCTTGGACAGCACAAAATGAGTTGGAATGAAATATTTAACTGGCACAAGAAATTTAATAAAGTATAAAGTGCTGCACATAGAGGAAGAAAATGAGCTGCCTAAGTACTCCTTGAACGGGTGTCAAAATTCCTAATGAAGTTGAAAGAGATCTTTGGGTAGTGGTAGACTTGATGCTTAGTATGTCCACTGTGATACAGCAATCAACAAAGCAAATAGAATGCTTAACTTTAGCCAAATTAAGAGTACAAGTCAGAGGAGACGTCAACATGCTCAAACTGAATACTGCTCTGGCACACCTTGAGTGTGATAATCCAGTTCTGGTCACCGAGACACAAGGGAGACTTTTTCGAGCCCTCGAGGTAGCTCGGAGGAGAGCCACAAGGCCGATCACGACTATCAAAGGAATGAGGTATGAGGAAAGATTGTAGAGAACTTGGGATTTTCAGCCTCAAAACAAAGATGACCTTGGTAAACAGTATGGAAAAGGGCAGATTCAGAAATTTACTTCAAACTAAGCCATGAAAATGGGATGAGGAACACAGTTTCAAACTAGTAAATGCCAAATTTAGGATGGTGATCAAGAAGTTATTGCAGAAAAATCAACACTTGGAATGGACTTGCAGGTGAAGTGGTGGAGGTGAAAACCCTGGAATTTTTTAAGGAACAATTAAATACTGTAGTCAGGACACTATAAAGTCTTTCTGGGTGACTGAGCTTGGATATGCCAAAACACCTTATCCTAATTTATTTAGTGATCTGATCATGAGATAAATGTTATGTACTAATGAAGAAGCTGGGGTCTTCTGATTGAGGTCAATATTTACACAACTCTGGCAAGTGGAGACATTTGAGTTTTGACAAATTTACTGGCTAAAAATAACATCTATGCTTTAGGTTTTATTTTTAATTACAAAAATTGTTTTCCAGACATCTGTATGAGCGTATTGATGGCCGTGTGAGGGGAAATCTTCGACAGGCAGCTATAGATCGTTTCTCTAAACCTGACTCTGATCGTTTTGTTTTCCTGCTGTGCACTCGTGCTGGAGGTTTGGGGATTAACCTCACTGCTGCAGACACCTGCATCATCTTTGATTCTGATTGGAACCCACAAAATGACCTCCAGGTGAGAATTGTCTGTCATTTTCTATTTTGACTTTGTTTTGAATTATATTTACACAAGGTAGAGTAATCTGACACAAGATGATGCTGCCTACTTAAGAGTGTTATACCCCAATAGGCTCAGGCTCGATGTCACAGAATTGGGCAAAGTAAAGCAGTGAAGGTGTATAGATTAATAACCAGGAACTCTTATGAAAGAGAAATGTTTGATAAGGCAAGTCTGAAGCTTGGATTGGACAAAGCTGTTCTGCAGTCCATGAGTGGAAGAGAAAATAGTGCCAATGGGGTATGTATATTTGTACAATACTGCAGTCAACTCAAATTAAGCAAATTTCTCTGGCTATTTAGTTTATAAACGATGTATAGTTAATATTGGGATCTATATTTAAAATTGTGCAAAATATTCAGGTTCAGCAGCTGTCTAAAAAGGAGATTGAGGATCTTCTTAGGAAAGGAGCATATGGTGCACTGATGGATGAAGAGGATGAAGGGTCAAAATTCTGTGAGGAAGATATTGACCAGATTCTCTTGAGACGCACTCACACAATTACTATAGAGTCTGAAGGAAAAGGCTCTACTTTTGCAAAGGTGAATATATTTAGCCAAGTACAAGCGCATATATTTTATGTCATATGTACACCATTGTAATGAGCCAGTCCTAAGTATTCAGATATCTGATGACATTGATATGAAAAAAATTGTACAGAATTATCCTAACCAATCAGAGAACTTTTTTTGTATAAATTTCTTCAGGCCAGCTTTGTAGCTTCTGGGAATAGAACAGATATTTCCCTTGATGATCCCAACTTTTGGCAAAAGTGGGCAAAGAAAGCTGAATTGGATATTGATGCAATAAATGGAAGGGTAAGCAATATGTTGTGACATGTGTATTATGTTAAAAGCAGCTAAATGCATTTTTGCTCATGTGTACTACCTCTGTTGTAGAACAACTTGGTGATTGATACGCCAAGAGTAAGAAAGCAGACAAGACACTACAATGCTATCAAGGAAGATGAACTAATGGAATTTTCAGATTTGGAAAGCGAGTCTGAAGAAAAGACTGGAAAACCCCGTAGACCACAGGACAGGTCCCATGGTTATCCAAGGACTGAGTGTTTTAGAGTGGAAAAGAACCTGTTGGTATATGGGTGAGTAAGTTGCACAATACATTTCTGTAAACTTTGACATATTCCCATTTTGTACATTTTCACCTCTGTGCTTGCTGACTTTCACTGGCTCCCGGTGCGACAATGCGTCAACTTTAAAATCCTCGTCCTTGTTTTCAAATCTCTCCATAGTCTTTCCCCACCCTATCTCTGTAGCCTCCCCCAGCCCTACATGTCTTCAAGATCTCTGCACTTTTCCAATTCTGGCCACTTGCGCATCCCCATTGGTGACCGTGCTTTCAGCTGCCTAGGCCCTAAGCTCTGGAATTCCCTCCCTGAACCCCTCTCTCTCTCTCTCTCTCTCTCTCTCTCGCTCTCTCTCTCTCTCTCTCTCTTTTAAGATGCTCCTTAAAACCTACCTCTTTCATCAAACTTTTGGTCAACTGTCCTGAGATGATAATCAACTTTATTGTCATTGTTAGTGCACAAGTGCAGTACAACGAAATGTAGGCTTGCGGCTCCCGAGAGTGTACATTTAGATTAAGACATTTAAACATTCAACATACATTTGTCTTGTAATACATTAACATAAACATAACAATAAAGTGCATTGGCAGATGTGCAGGCTTTAGAGTTTATTTGTGGAGTTCAGTAGGATGACAGCTCTGGGAAAGAAGCTGTTCCTAAATCTGGTCGTTCGGGTGCGAATGCATCTGTAGCGTCTCCCAGATGGCAGGAGGGCGAACAGACTGTGGCTGGGGTGGGTAGGGTCTTTGATGATGGACCGTGACCTCCGTAAACAGCGTTTCTGGTATATGTGCTCTATGGTCGGTAGCCGGGTGCCAGTAATGCGTTGGGCAGTTTTGACTACCCGCTGCAGGGCTTTCCGGTCATAGTAGCTACAGCTGCCATACCACACTGTGATACAGTTCGTCAGGATGCTCTCTATTGTGCAGCGGTAAAAGTTAGAGAGGATCAGGGGTGACAGGTTACATCCCTTCAGCCTCCTTAGGAAATATAGGCGCTGCTGGGCCTTCTTCACCAGAGAGGAGGTATTGAGGGACCAGGAGAGGTCTTCTGTGATGTGGACTCCGAGGAACTTGAAGCTGTCCACCCTTTCCACCACAGCCCCATTGATGTGGATGGGGGTGTGACTTCCGCCTTTAGACTTCCTGAAGTCCACAATGATTTCTTTGGTTTTCTTGATGTTAAGGGCCAGGTTGTTATCGGCGCACCACTTCACGAGATGCTGGACCTCCTCCCTGTAGGCTGACTCATCGTTGTTGGTGATCTGGCCTACTACCGTGGTATCATCCGCAAACTTGATGATGGTGTTGGAACCATGAACAGCCACACAGTCGTGGGTGAAGAGGGAGTAGAGGAGGGGGCTCAGCACACATCCTTGTGGGGCCCCCGTGTTCAGGGTCAGGGGGGGGAGGTGTGGTTACCTAATTTGACAGACTGGGGTCTGTTTGTTAGGAAGTCCAGGGTCCAGTTGCAGAGGGAAGTGTTCAGGGCAAGAGTGTGGAGTTTGGTGGTCAGCTTGTTGGGGACGATAGTGTTGAATGCTGAGCTGTAGTCTATGAACAGCATTCTGATGTAGGTCTCTTTACCATCTAAGTGATTCAGTGTAGAGCAGTTGTGATTGCATCCTCCGTTGATCTGTTTGCACGATAGGCAAACTGGTGTTGGTCAAGAGAGGTGGGAACACTGGCTTTGATGTGAGCCAGGACCAGTCTCTCAACACTTCAGTGTCACAAAGTCAGTGTTTTTATTGATATCAATCTTGTTAAGCGCCTTGGGATGTTTTACTGCATTAAATGCGCTATATAAATGTAAGTTGTTATTTTCTGCCCATGAATCATTTCGTTATTGAGAAGAACCCACATAACCTGCTTCAAAGACTTTGTTGCTTCTCTTAAAACAAGCTAACTAGGAGTTGAACAAACTGATTCTCCCAATTTTTACTTTCTCTTCCTCTAAAGAAGTGTTTTCCTGAAGGCCCAGTTGAAATTGTGACCCCGTCATTTTGTGACGTGTTGCTCCAGTTCATCATCTATATATTCAGCTATTTCTTGCTCATATTCATATAGACATCCTCTTATACTGGATTAAGCCTTATGCAGTTGCATGACTACTCTGCTCAGTTTGTGTGTGGTGTGTAACTGAGTATGATTGGCATTGGGGGTGTGATGGGGTAGTGCAGTCACACAGACTGCTCATGTCACTGGATGGGGAACAGCAAAGCTTCACTTTCTTTCCGCAATTTGACAGCTTTGTGTACTCCAGGTGCATTTAATACTAACAAGAAGAGGGATAATTATTACATTTCAGCAGCCACCCATACATACTGACAAAAATTAGCACCGGGTTCAATTCCTGTATTGCCCAAGGTCATCCAAAAGTAATGTAGAATACAGTGATCCACACATGCATGGCAGCACTCGATAGTTCTCCTAGCATCAGCATTACATTTGAAGCTACGCAGTACAAATCTAGTGTATAAAAGTGTCTCTGCCTTGCTCTCTCCCTCTGCCCCACCTTTCCCTCTGCCTTCTCTGTTCCCCACTTTCCTGCTACCCCTCATACAAACATACGAAAATAATGGGCAGCAAAAGACCAACAGGTCTATTGACCCTGTCCCATACAGACGCTCCCTACCCACCCGGAGTCATGTAATCTCCTGGGAGAGGCAAAAAAAAATTAAAAACCCAGATCAAAAACTGGAAAATTCATTTTCGACCCCTTTAGGCGATCGAAACTAGTCCAGGAGACCACATTGAGCCTGATGTATATTACGACATGATCTCCGCCCCAGCCGGAAACAAGTCCATCTCTCTCTCGGAGATATATAACGCATCAGCGTTCACCACACGAGCTGACCACCTGTCCCACAGGTCCACTATGTTCATGGAAAAGAACAACTGCCTAACATTCAACCTAGTTCTGCCCTTACATAACTTGTAAGCGTGGCTGCTGGTCCCTCTAACCTATCCAGTTGAAGTAATTGGTCCACATAAACAAGCTAGTCCTTTCGTTATTTTATAAACCTCGATCAAATCGAGGCTTCTCAAATATACAGATCCAGCTCTTTAAGCCTATATGGGTAGCTCAGGTATTTTAAACTGGAAATCAATCTTGTGGCCCTCCTCTGCACCCTTTTGAAAGCCTCAATATCCCCCACCATGTGAAGGGATCAAAAGTGGACACTATTTTAACTATGGTCTAGTACAAGGACAAAGTGGTATGTTTGTTTTGCAGTGAATTGACTTGTGAATAAAACCTAGAATCCTGTTTGCTTTAGCTATAGCTTCACAGCATTGGTCATGAACCATGCTTGCTTGAACGAGCGGGGCAGGGAGAAGTGGGTTAGTGGAGTGCCTGTGTGAATTGGGAGAGTAAGAGATGGAGAAGAGTGAGTAAGAGATGGAGAAGAGTACCTCGATGAACTGGAGGTTGGGAGAGAAAAGTGCTTCAGCGTCACTGACAATAATTGAAACAATTTTAAAACAATTTAACAATCTGATTTAGCAGAGTACCTATATATGTCCACAATAGCCAGAAATCTTTGAGGTGAGGTGTAATTTTTGCCATAATCTTTCACTATGCAATTTGTTAGATGTACCTGCAGTTTGTTATGACATACTTGTACCACACCGCACTTTGTGTAACTATGTTCAGGGCTGTTTTAGAGCTGTGTCAGTTTTACTGTAGCTGGCATCAAGCAAAGGCAGTGCATTATTGTTTTAAAGATTGGGCTATAATGCAACGGTACAGTGGAGCCTAGATTTTCCAATGCATGATGGTGCTGGGCAAGGACTTGGAAAAGCTACTCGTTGGTGCTTGCGTAACACAACTTTTGGAGTAGCACTGACATCAAATTTGCAGAACAAAATTCGTGAGTTGAGAACTGAAGAAACTTGTCATATTTCTGAACCTTGTGAAACCCGCATTCTTTTCTACCATATTACTAAAGCAGCTATACTCAATTTTTTTCCAGAGGATTTATGCAGTCACTTTTTGGTCTCTTCCTGGTTAGTAAACTTCACATCCTCAATGCTGGATCAGAAGAAAGGAGCATTGTAGGGAGTACAGCAGCAGTACAGTGATACCTATCAACAGCAGCTTGCAATTACATAGCACCTTTAATATAATAAATGTTCCAAGGCACTGTACAGAAGTAAAATGGACAGCCAACAATAGTAAGAGAAGAATTAGAGGTTGTGACCAACAACATGGTCAAAGAGGTCGGTTTTGAGGGTTTTTCCAAGTTAGAAATAAGGTGGATGGATTAGAGCGAGAGGTAGAATGTAGGGCCCAGACCTTGGGGCAGAATAGAGCAGGAGGAGAGACGCAATAAAGGTCAGTCAGAAGAATAGACAATGTGCACTGGCACGTGGGACTAGAGAAGATGGCAGAAGTGGGATAGTGCAAGACCATAGAGGGATGAGGATCAGGATTTTCAATTCAATGTATTGGGGACCTTGGAGCCAATAGAGGTTGGTGAGAATGGGACTTAGTGCAGGAGAGAATGCATTGGAGATGTCAAGCCTGGAGGTGACAGAAGTGTGGGTGAGCGTGTCGGCCTTAACTCAGTGGTATCACGCTCTCCTCTGATCAGTAGACCATGGGCTCAAGCCCCACAGAGTTTTGAGCACATAATTTAGGCTGATACTTCAGTGAATACTGAGGCAGTGCTGCTCTATTGGAGATGCCGTCTTTCGGATGAGATGCTAAACCGAAGCCCCATCTGCCCCCTCCAGTGGAAAAGATCCATGGCACTAATAGAAAAACAGGATGTTCTCCCAATGCCCTGGTCAATTTTTATCCCTTAACCAATATCTCTAAAACAGGATATCTGGTCATTAATCTCATTGCTGTTTGTAGGACCTTACTGTATGCAAATTGGCTGCCACATTTCCCTCCATTGCAACAGTGACTGCACTTCAAAAGTGAAGCACTTTAAGACATACTGAGGTTGTGAAAGGCACTATATAAATGTAAGTTATTTTGCTTATTTTCTTTGAATCGGGGTGGAAGTGGATACTGTTGCAGAGGTGGAAATGGGAAGTCTAAGTGATCGATAGGATATGAGGTTTGAAACTCTGCTTGCTGTCAATAGGACACCCAACACATTTCCAGTTTTCATCAGCTGAGGGAGCAACCTGGGAGTGGGTTGAAATGGGATACAGAGTTTTTGACTGGAATTGAACAGTGTGCCTTTGGTCTTATTGTTAAATTGGTAGAACTTCTGGCTCATATACAACTTGATGTTGGATTGGCAGGGAACGCTTTGATGGACATAAAATCAAGGATGATCTTGGAGCAGTAGATCAGAGTGTCAACATAAATATGGAAGTTGACCCCATACTTAAAATTAAATCAGCAAGTGGGCCATGGTTGGAATCTTGAGCATGTTACTGAAATCTTAGCTAGATCTTGAGGCCAGGATAAATTCTTTCGAAGATATGCAGAGTTAGTCGAAATAATCTATGCTAAGAAGGTTATAAAAGACTTTAAAATGTAACTCAAACTTTGAGGGACTTGGTGGGAATAAGGGCATCGAAGACAGAAGCAGTAGAGCTGCTGAGAAGGTGATTTCATGGTGAGTGGAGGCCCAGAGGAAAAGTCGTCTTATTTGCAAGGGATCGGTCTTTTTAAACAACAATTTGAAATGGATGGGTAGTAGGAGAATCCAGAGAGGGGAACAGGGAGGAGATCAGAGAGGTTTGTTTCCCGAGGGGAAGATGGACAGGAGTAGTGTGAGTGGATGGCGAATGAGACAAAATTGGTTGCTACTTTGAGAGCGCCAATGACTAGAGCTGTCGTGGGTGTGCCAGATGATGGCTTGGATGGAGCAGTGGGAATCTTTGTGCCTACCTACGAGGGACTTGACCCTGGGATGGCAGCAATAAACCTCAATAGAGAGTACCAGTGAGTGGGTTAGAAGACTAAGGAGAAGTAGAAAGTGTTGATAAACAGACCAAGGAGGAAGGGGGAACAAGAGGAGAGGGAGTCTGAAGATGGTCAACAGAGTGGAGAGTTGGGGTCTGGAGCAGTTTCCTTCTGTCTTTGTTGGCATGCAGATGTACAGTCAAATCAATTGAACTATTTGGCTGGGTACGGTAGCATAGTGGTTATGTTACTGGACTAATGATCCAGAGACATGAGTTCAAATCCCACCACTCAAGGTGGGGAACTTAAATTCAGTCAATTAAATAAATCTTGAATTTAAAAAAAGCTAGTATCAGTAATGGTGACCATGAAACTACCGGATTGTCGTTAAAAACCCATCTGCTTCACTAATGTCCTTACTTGGTCTGGCCTCTCTGTGACTCCAGACGCACAGCAATGTGGTGGACTTTTAACTGCCCCCTTCTGTACTTCCTGTTTACTCACGATTGCGTGGCCACGCACAACTCCAACTCCATCATCAAGTTTGCTGATGACACTACCGTTGTAGGCCTGATCACAGATGGTGACGAGATAGGCTAGAGGGAGGAGGTAAGAGCCCTAGCAGAATGGTGCAAGTACAATAACCTCTCCCTCAACATCAGCAAAACAAAGGAGATGATCGTGGACTAGGGGAAGTGGCAGGGGGAGGGACACACCCCAATCTACATCGAAGGGGCTGAGGTGGAGAGGGTTAGCAGCTTCAAATTCCTGGGTGTATTCATTACGGAGGACTTAACGTGGTCCAATCACATCGACGTCGTAACCAAGAAGGTATGCCAACGCCTGTTCTTTCTCAGGAGACTGAGGAAATTTGGAATGGCCCCCCAGATTCTCACCAACTTCTACCGGTGCGCCATCGAGAGTATCCTGTCCGGCTGCATCACTACCTGGTATGGCAACTGCACCGCCACAGACCGCAAGGCTCTACAGATGGTGGTGAAAGCTGCACAACATACTATAGGATTTAAACTACCTGCTGTCCAGGATATCTACCCCGAGGTGTGCCGGGGGAAGGCCCTGAGAATCATCAAAGACACGAGCCACCCCAGCCACAACCTCTTCGCCCTGCTCCCGTCCGGTAAGAGATATTGAAGCATACGGTCTCGTACCAGCAGGTTTCGAAACAGCTTCTACCCCCAGGCCATAAGACTCATGAACGAATAATTATTATTATTTGTTACTGTTGTTTTATTTATTATTACTGTATTTCTATTAGTATTTTTATCACTGCTATGCCATATTTATTCCAATGTTGGGAGGACTTGTAAAAATCAACATTTCATTGTGCAGTACACACATTTGCTGCATATATGACAAATTGAATTGAATTGAATTGAAATGGCCCAACAAACCACTCAGTTGTACCAAACTGCTACAAAGAAGTATACCAAGAATAAAACTGGACAAACCACCCGGCATCGACCTAGGTTTATTTAGATCGAGTAGAATGGGCCTATACTCTCTGGAGTTTCAAGATTCTGAGGGGGTTTGACAGGGTAGATGCCGAGAGGTTGTTTCCCCTGGCTGGAGAGTCTAGAACTAGAGGGCATAGTCTCAGGATAAGGGTTTGGCCATTTAAGACTTTGAGGAGGAGGAATTTATTCACTGACAGTTGTGAATCTTTGGAGTTCTCTACCTCCAAAGGGCTGTGGATGCTGAATCATTGAGTATATTCAAGGCTGAGATAGATTGCTTTTTGGACTCCAAGGGAATCAAAGGATACCAACATTTAATAATTTCTCACCATTTAAAAAATATTCTGTTTTTCTATTCTTCCTACCAAAGTGAATAGCTATCAGGTCCAGGGGATTTGTCGGCTTTTAGTCCTATTAGTTCCTCAAGTACTTTTTCTCTATTGATGTGTTATTTTAAGTTCCTCACTCTTATTAGCCTCTTGGCTCCCCACTATTTTTGGTATGCTTTTTGTGTCTTCTACTGTGAAGACAGATACAAAATATTTTTTAAAAGTCTGCCATTTCCTTATTCCCCAATATAATTTCACCTGTCTCAGCCTCTAAGGGACTGATGCTTCCTTTTGCTACTCTCTTCCTTTTTATATACTTGTAGTAGAAGCTCTTAAAATCTGTGTTTATATTTCTTGCTAGTTTACCCTCTCATTCTATTGTCTCCCCTTTTATCAATTTTTTTGTCAACCTTTGCTGGTTTCTAAAGCTCTCCCAATCCGCAGGCTTGCTACTATTTCTCGCAACATTATAAGTTTCTTTTAATCGAATTCAATGAGGAGCTAAGTGATCCCACAATCTACGGATCAGATCAAAGCTCTGCAGTTCTGCCACATTGTCGTGAATGGTGGTAGACAATTAAACAACTAACGGGAGGAGGAGGCTCCATGGATATCCCCATTCTCAATGATGGGATGGTGGAGCCCAGCACACGAGTGCAAAAGATGAGCCTGAAGCATTTGCAACCATCTTCAGCCAGAAGTGCCAAGTGTCTGATCCATATCGGCCTCCTCTTGAGGTCCCCACCATCACAGAAGCCAGTCTTCAGCCAATTTGATTCACTCCATGTGATGTCAAGAAGCGGCTGAGCGCATTGGATACAGCAAAGGCTAAGGGCCCTGACAACATCTCTGCTGTCATGCGGAAGACTTGTGCTCCAGAACTAGCTGCGCTTTTAGCCAAGTTCCAGTACAGCTACAACACTGGCAACGACCTGACAATGTGGAAAATTGCCTAGGTATGTCCTGTCCACAATAAACAGGACAAATCCAATCCAGCCGATTACCGCCCCATCAGTCTACTCTCAATCATCAGCAAAGTGATGGAAGGTGTCGTCAACAATGCTATCAAACGGCACTTACTCACCAATAACCTGCTCACCGATGCTCACATTGGGTTCCACCAGGACCACTCAGCTCATTACAGCCTTGGTCCAAGCATGGACAAAAAAGCTGAATTTCAGAGGTTAGGTGAGAGTGACTGCCCTTGACATCAAAGCATTATTTGACTGAGTGTGACATCAAGGATCCCTAGTAATCAAGGGGAAAACTCTCCACTGGCTGAAGTCATACCTAGCACAAAGGGAGATGGTTGCGGTTGTTGGTCAATTATCTCAGCCCCAGGACATCGCTGCAGGAGTTCCTCAGGGCAGTGTCCTAGGCCCAACGATCTTCAGCTGCTTCATTGATGACTCTCCATCCATCATAGAGTCAGAAGTGGGGATGTTCATTGATGATTGCAGTGTTCAGTTCCATTTGCAATGCCTCAGGTAATGAAGCAGTCCGTGCACGCATGCAACAAGACCTGGGTAACAATCAGGCTTGGGCTGATAAGTGGCAAGTAACATTTGCGTCACACAAGTGCCATGCAATGACAATTTCCAACAAGAGAGAGAGTCTAACACCCTCCCCTTGCCATTCAATAGGATTACCATTGCCGAATCCCCCACCATCAACATCCTGGGGGAAAATTAACTGAACCAGCCACATAAATACTGGCTACAAGAGCAGGTCAGAGGCTGTTTATTCTGCGGTGAGTGTTTCACCGCCTGACTCCCCAAAACCTTTCCACCATCTACAAGGCACAAGTCAGGAGTGTGATGGAATACTCTCCACTTGCCCGGATGAGTGCAGCTCCAACAACATTCAAGAAGCTGAATACCATCCAAGACAAAGCAGCCCACTTGATTGGCACCCCATCCACCACCTTAAACATTCACTCCCTCCACCACCGGCACACCATGGCTACAGTTTGTACTACCTACAAGATGCAACTCGCCAGGGCTGCTTCGACTGCACCTCCGAAACCCGCAACCTCTACCACCTAGAAGGACGAGGGCAGCAGGTGCATGGGAACAGCGGACCTGCGCGGGAGCAGCCCGAGGTGGGAGAGCTTGAAGGCTTAAAAGGGAGCAGTCAGAGGCACCGAGGCCCACAGCCCCGAGACCGGAGAAGCAGCGGACCTGCGCGGGAGCAGCCCGAGGCGGGAGAGCTTGAAGGCTTAAAAGGGAGCAGTCAGAGGCACCGAGGCCCACAGCCCCGAGACCGGAGAAGCAGCGGACCTGCGCGGGAGCAGCCCGAGGCGGGAGAGCTTAAAGGCTTGAGAGGGAGCAGTCAGAGGCACCAATCCAGGTTCCAGGAGAGGTGTAAAAAGTAATCCAAGTGTGACGTCACCAGGGAGCAGGTAAGTGATTGGTTGGTGAGTATTTCTCTCTTTTCAATACAAGCTTGAATTCTGTGGTGTTAAATTTCTGTGGTGTAGTGGGGACAGTTGGTAAATAAAGCGCCCTAGAGTATACCTGTAACTGGGGTATTGAATAAATTTTTAAATTAATTAAAGGAGTAAGTCATGGCAGGAGAGCTCAGACCCGTGTTCTGCTCCTCTTGCTCCATGTGGGAAGTCAGGGATGCTGCCAGTGTCCCTGACGACCATGTGTGCAGGAAATGCATCCAGCTGCAGCTACTTGTAGACCGCATTGTGGCGCTCGAGCTGCGGGTGGATGAATTTTGGAGCATGCGCGATGCTGAGAGGCTCGTGGATAGCACGTTTAGCGAGTTGTTCACGCCTCAGGGTAGGGCAGCACAGGGGGTGACCATCAGGCGGAGCAACAAAGGCAGGCAGGTAGTGCAGGGAACCCCTGCGGACATCCCCCTTTCAAACAAGTATACCGCTTTGGATACTGTTGAGGGGGATGACTCACCAGGGGAAGGCAGCAGCAGCCAACTTCCTGGCACTGGGGGTGCTCCTGCTGCCCAGGAAGGGGGGGAAAAGAGTGGGAGAGCAATAGTGGTAGGGGATTCTATAGTAAGGGGAACAGATAGACGTTTCTGTGGCCGTAGACGTGAATCCAGGATGGTTTGTTGCCTCCCTGGTGCCAGGGTCAAGGATGTCACTGAGCGGCTGCAGGGCATTCTGGAGGGGGAGGGTGAACAGCCAGTGGTCGTGGTCCACATTGGTACCAACGACATAGGTAAAAAGAGGGATGAGGTCCTGCAGCAAGAATTTAGGGAGCTAGGTGAAGGATTAAGGAGCAGGACCTCAAGGGTTGTAATCTCTGGATTACTCCCGGTGCCACGTGCTAGTGAGTATAGGAATAGGAAGATAGAACAGATGAATGCGTGACTAAAGGGATGGTGCAGGAGGGAGGGCTTTAGTTTCCTGGATCACTGGGTCTGCTTCTGGAAAAGGTGGGACTTGTACAAGTCGGACGGTTTACACCTGAACCAGAGGGGAACCAATATCCTTGCGGGGAGGTTTGCTAGCACTGCTTGGGGGGGGTTTAAACTAACTTGGCAGGGGGATGGGCTACAGAGTGGAGCTATAGTAGGGGGTGATTTACAGCCAAATACAGAGGGAAAAACAAGTCAGCTGGGAAGGCAGAGCAAATATGTGAAGGCAAAAGAGAATATGGCAGGGCTGGAAGGCATTTATTTTAATGCAAGGAGTCTTGCAAATAAGGTGGATGAACTGAAGTTGTTGTTGAACACATGGGAGTACGATATTGTTGCTATCACGGAGTCATGGTTGAGGGAGGGTCAGGACTGGCAGCTCAATATTCCGGGGTATAGAATCTGCAGGCGAGACAGAGGGGGGTGTAAAAGGGGAGGGGGTGTTGCAATATTAATTAAGGAGTCAATTACTGCTGTAAGGAGGGATGATATATTAGCGGGTTCCTCTAATGAGGCCATATGGGTAGAACTTAAAAACAAAAAGGGGGCAAGCACTTTGCTGGGAGTGTACTATAGGCCCCCAAACAGTCAGGGGGAGATAGAGGAACAGATATGTAGGCAAATCTCAGAAAAGTGCGAAAATAATAGGGTAATAATAGTGGGGGATTTCAACTTCCCCAATATAAATTGGGATAGTCAGAGTGTGAAAGGCTTAGAGGGTGCAGAATTCTTAAAGTGCATCCAGGAGAGCTTTTTGAGCCAACATGTAGAAAGTCCTACAAGAGAGGGGGTGGTACTGGACCTAATTCTAGGGAATGTAGCCGGGCAAGTGGTGGAAGTGTCAGTAGGAGAGCATTTTGGCGACAGTGACCATAATTCGGTGAGATTTAAGGTGGTCATGGAAAAGGACAAAGACGGCCCGGAAATAAGGGTTCTAAATTGGGGAAGGCCGATTTTAATCTGATAAGGCAGGATCTGGCCAAAGTGGACTGGGAGCAGCTACTTATAGGAAAATCCACATCAAAACAGTGGGAGACTTTCAGAAGGGAAATAGAGTACAACGCCAACATGTTCCTGTAAAGGTCAAGGGTGGGACCAACAAGCAAAGAGAACCTTGGATGACAAGGGATATACAAAAATGCATTAGGAATAAAAGGGGGGCTTTTGGCAGTTACAAAAGACTAAAGACGGAAGAAGCCCTAGAGGAGTATAAAAAGTGCAGGGGCGTACTTAAAAAAGAAATTAGGAGGGCGAGGAGGGGCCATGAAATAACACTGGCGAGCAAAATAAAGGAAAATCCTAAGATGTTTTATAAGTATATTAAGGGCAAGAGGATAACCAGGGAAAGGGTAGGGCCCATTAGGGACCAAAGTGGCAATCTGTGTGTAGAGCCAGATGAGGTAGGCGGGGTTTTAAATGAATTTTTTGCATCTGTGTTCACTATGGAGAAAGACGATGCAGACATAGAAATCGGGCAAGGGGACTGTGACATACTTGAACATATTAGCATCGAGAGGGAGGAGGTGCTAGCGGTTTTAGCAGGCCAAAAAGTGGATAAATCCCCAGGCCCGGACGAGATGTATCCCAGGCTGCTGTGGGAGGCAAAGGAGGAGATTGCAGGGGCTCTGACACAAATTTTCAGAACCTCTCTGGCCACAGGGGATGTACCAGAGGACTGGAGAACAGCTAACGTAGTACCATTATTCAAGAAGGGTAGCAGGGATAAACCAGGGAATTACAGGCCAGTGAGCCTAACATCTGTGGTAGGGAAATTATTGGAAAAAATTCTGAGGGACAAAATTAGTCTCCACTTGGAGAGGCAAGGATTAATCGGGGATAGTCAGCATGGCTTTGTCAAGGGTAAATCATGTCTGACAAATCTGATTGAATTTTTCGAGGGGGTGACTAGGGGGGTGGATGAGGGAAATGCTGTGGATGTGGTTTACATGGACTTCAGTAAAGCTTTTGACAAAGTCCCGTATAGGAGACTGGTCAAGAAGGTAAGAGCCCATGGGATCCAGGGTGCCTTGGCGCGTTGGATCCTAAACTGGCTGAGTGGCAGGAGGCAGAGGGTGATGGTCGAAGGTTGCTTTTGTGACTGGAAGCCTGTGTCCAGTGGGGTACCTCAGGGATCGGTGCTGGGTCCCTTGTTGTTTGTGATCTACATAAATGATTTGGATGAGAATGTAAAAGGTATGATCAGTAAGTTCGCAGATGACACGAAAATTGGTGGGGTGGTAAATTGCGAGGAGGAAAGCCTCAGGCTACAGGACGATATAAATGGGTTGGTCAGATGGGCGGAAAAGTGGCAAATGGAATTTAACCCTGAAAAGTGCGAGGTGATGCATTTTGGACGGACAAATAAGGCAAGGGAATACACAATGAGTGGTAGGACCCTAGGAAGTACAGAGGGTCAGAGGGACCTTGGTGTACATGTACATAGATCCCTGAAGGCAGCAGAACAGGTAGATAAGGTGGTTAAAAAGGCATATGGGATACTTGCCTTCATTAGCCGAGGCATAGAATATAAGAGCAGGGAGGTTATGATGGAGCTGTACAAAACGCTGGTGAGGCCACAGCTGGAGTACTGTGTGCAGTTCTGGTCGCCTTACTATAGGAAGGATGTGATTGCTTTGGAGAGGGTGCAGAGAAGATTCACCAGGATGTTACCTGGGATGGAGCGCCTCAGCTATGAAGAGAGGCTGGACAGGCTGGGGTTGTTTTCCTTGGAGCAAAGAAGGCTGAGGGGGGACCTGATTGAGGTGTACAAAATGATGAGGGGCATAGATAGGGTAGATAAAGAGGAACTTTTCCCCTTAGTAGGGGGGGTCAATAACAAGGGGGCATAGATTCAGGGTAAGGGGCAGGAGATTTAGAGGGGATTTGAGGAGGAACTTCTTCACCCAGAGGGTGGTTGGAATGTGGAACTCAATGCCTGAAAGGGTGGTAGAGGCAGGAACCCTCACAACATTCAAGAAGCATTTGGATGAGCACTTGAAATGCCATTGCATACAAGGCTATGGACCAAATGCTGGAAAATGGGATTAGACTGGACAGGGATGGATGGGCGGCGCAGACACGATGGGCCGAAGGGCCTCTTTCTGTGCTGTAAAACTCTATGACTATGACCATCACCTCCAAGTTACCCACCATCCTGACTTGGAATTATATCACCATTCCTTCATCATCGCTGGGTCAAAATCCTAGAACTCCCTACCTAACAGCAGTGTGGGAGTACCTTCACCTCACGGACTGCAGCAGTTCAAGAAGGCGGTTCACCTCGAGGACAATTAAGGATGGGCAATAAATGCTGGCTTTGCCAGTGACTCCAACATCCCAGGAACGAATTTAAAAAAAACGCTGCTGATTTTGATTCCAACTGGATCTCATGCCCAATGTTTTGTGCATCTGCCACTGACGTGCAACATTGGGCAATAAATGCTGGCCTTGCCAATGACGCCCGCCTCCCCTGAATGAATATAGAAAAAAAATTACAGAGCAACAAATTGTAACAAGTAGTTACAGCACCTTCACCCTTACGGAGTATTCTGCTTAGAAAAGAACCCAAGGGCCTGTGGAGATGTTATGAATGGGACAGGATATTTAACAACTTGTTTTCATGCTACGTAATATGGATGCTATTATCTTCGAACTTCAGCTTGAGGTTTCTTAATTTTTATATGGAAGGCCCAATGTACCCGTGTACTTTACAAACAAGAAACCTTGTAATTCTGTAAGTGTATTATATCAAGTGATCAGTTGCGTAGTACAGAATTATTGGCCTAATTCCTACTTTGTTATTAGACTGGTATAAACTAGTAAGTCTGTCTTTTTTTATTGTCCGAGAAACTTGGCATGTGCGTTGGACTGGTAATTTCACACTGGTACAGAAATGAAACAAGATAGGCAAACAAATTCATGGGAAGATGCATTCAGCTCAAATCAACTTCATATAAAGTCAAAAAGAAAATACTGCAGATGCTGGAAATCTGAAATAAAAACAGAAAATGCTGCAGCTACTCAGCAGGTCCAGCAGCTTCTGTGAAGAGAGAAACAGAGTTAACGTTTCAGGTTGATGACTTTTCGTCAGAACTGGAAAAAAGCAGGAAATGGAACAGATTTTTAAGCAAGGGTAGGAGCTGGGAAAGGGGGGAGGGGATGAAAGAACAAAAGGGAAGGTCTGTGATAGGATAGAAGGCAGGAGAGGTTAAGAGATTCAAAGTAAAAGGAGATGGTATTGGGACAAGTTAAGAAACAAAACATGGCTCTAGATGAAGTGTCAATTGTGCTGGCAGAATGAAAGACAGCTGCCATGGGGGAGAGAAGAAAAGACAAACAAAAAGTGTGGGGGGAAAAAAATATATATGATAGGGGCCGAGGTTATGATCTGAAATTGTTGAACTCAATGTTAAGTCCAGAAGGCTGTAAAGTGCCTAATCGAAAGATGAGGTGCTGTTCCTCGAGCTTACGCTGAGCTTCATTGGAACAATGCAAGAGGCCGAGGACGGTGAGGACTGAGTGGGAGTGGAGCGGAGAATTAAAGTGACAGGCCACCGGGAGCTCGGGGTCCCCCTTAGGACTGAATGGAGGTGTTCCGCAAAGTGGTCACCCCAATGTAGAGGAGACCGCATCATGACCATTGAATACAGTATACTAAATTGCAAGAAGTACAAGTAAATCGCTGTTTCACCTGGAAGGGGTGTTTGTGGCCCTGGACAGTGGGAAAGGGGGAGGTAAAAGGGCATGTGTTGCATCTCCTGCGCTTGCACGGGAAGGTGTCGGGGAAGGGGTGTTGGGGGTGATAGAGGAGAAGACCAGGGTGTCGCGGAGGGAGTGGTCCCTTCGGAATGCTGAAAGGGGAGGTGAGGGGAAGATGTGTTTGGTGGTGGGATCACGCTGGAAGTGGCGGAGGATGATCCATTGAATGTGGAGGCTGGTGGGGTGAAAGGTGAGGACAAGGGGAACTCTATCGTGGTTCCGGGAGGGAGGGGCAGGGGTGAGGTCAGAAGTGTGGGAGATAGAACGGACATGGTTAAGGGCTGTGTCAACCACTGTAGAGGGGAATCCTCGGTTGAGGAAAAAGGAAGACATGTCGGAAGCACTGGTATGGAAGGTGGTATCATCGGAGCAGATGCGGCGGAGACAGAGAAACTGGGAGAATGGAATAGAGTCCTTACAGGAAGCTGGGTGGGAGGAAGTGTAGTCCAGGTAGCTGTGGGAGTCGGTGGGCTTGTAGTGAATGTTTGTCAATAACCTATCCTCAGAGATGGAGACGGAGAAGTTGAGGAAGGGAAGGGAAGAGTCGGAGATGGACCATGTGAAGGTGAGGGAAGGGTGGAAATTGGAAGCAAAGTGAATGAAATTTTCTAGTTCAGGGCAAGAACAGGAAACTGCACCGATACAGTCATCAATGTACCGGGGAAAAGAGGTGAGGGAGGGGACCTGAGTAGGACTGGAACAAAGAATGTTCCACATATCCCACGAAAAGGCAGGCATAGCTAGGACCCATGCGGTTCCCATAGCAACACCTTTAATTTGGAGGAAGTGAGTGGAGTCAAAGGAGAAGTCGTTCAATTGTGAGAACAATTTTCAACCAGGCGGAGAAGGGTGGTGGTGGATGGGGACTGGTTGGGTCTCTGTTCAAGGAAGAAGTGGAGTGCCCTCAGGCCATCCTGGTGGAGATGGAGATGTAGAGGGATTGCACGTCCATGGTGAAAAGGAGGCGGTTGGGAACTGTAAACTGTTAAAGTGGCAGAGGGTGTCGGAAGAGTATAAAGCCAACATGACCTCTGTGTGGTCTATCATATAATTGGGTTAGAGGTAGCAGGTTGAAGTCCGACTGTGGACATGAATGAGCACATAATCATGGCTGACACCTTCAAACCAGGACTAAGGGAGTGTTGGCATTGTCAGAGATACTGTATTTTGAAGAAATGTCAAATTGAGGCCCAATGCTGTCTGAGCCAACATTCCTCCTTCAACCAACACCACTGACAACAGATTAACTGGTCATTCAGTTGCTGTTTGTGGGACCTTGCTGTATATAAAATTGGCTGCCACTTTGACCCATAGAACTACAGTGAATGCAACTTGTAAAATTAAACCACAGGTTGTAAAGCTCTTTGGGATGTCCTGAAGATGTGATAAGTCAATGTATAAAGACAAATTTGGTATTTTTCCCCCCGTTTTCTTTCTTTAACTCTCGCTCCCTTTTTCTCCCTTCGTCTCTGGCCCCGTCCCCCTCTGCTTCAACCCCGCCTCCCCCCCACCCGATCCCTTTCTCTCCCCCATCCCCACCCTCCTTTCCTCTCCTCGTCT
>NC_140993.1:140947640-140980140 GCF_052327205.1 Somniosus microcephalus
CCTCCTCCTCCGTCCCCCCCCCCCTTCCCCCCCCCGTCCCCCTCTCCTCCTTCCCCCCCCCGTCCCCCTCTCCTTCCCCCCTCCCCCGTCCCTCCCCCTCTCCTCCTTCCCCCCCCCCGTCCCCCTCTCCTCCTTCCCCCCCCCCCGTCCCCCTCTCCTCCTTCCCCCCCCCCGTCCCCCTCTCCTCCTTCCCCGTCCCCCCCTCGTCCCCCCTCTCCTCCTTCCCCCCGTCCCCCTCTCCTCCCTCTCCCCCTCCCCCCCCCGTCCCCCTCTCCTCCTTCCCCCCCGTCCCCCCCTCCTCCGTCCCCCTCTCCTCCTTCCCCCCCCCCGTCCCCCTCTCTCCTCCTTCCCTCTCCCCCCCGTCCCCTCTCCTCCTTCCCTCCCCCCGTCCCCCTCTCCTCCTTCCCCCCCCCCCGTCCCCCTCTCCTCCTTCCCCCCCCCCCACCGTCCCCCTCTCCTCCTTCCCCCCCCCCCGTCCCCCTCTCCTCCTTCCCCCCCCCCCCGTCCCCCTCTCCTCCTTCCCCCCCCCCCCGTCCCCCTCTCCTCCTTCCTCCCCCCCGTCCCCCTCTCCTCCTTCCTCCCCCCCGTCCCCCCTCTCCTCCTTCCCCCCCCCCCTCCGTCCCCTCTCCTCCTTCCCCCCCCCGTCCCCCTCTCCTCCTTCCCCCTCCCCCCCCCCGTCCCCCTCTCCTCCTTCCCCCCCCCGTCCCCCTCCTCCTTCCCCCCGTCCCCCTCTCCTCCTTCCCCCCCCGTCCCCCTCTCCTCTTCCCCCCCCGTCCCCCTCTCCTCTTCCCCCCGTCCTCCTCCTTCCCCCCCCGTCCCCCTCTCCTTCTTCCCCCTCGTCCTCCTTCCCCCCCCGTACCCCCTCTCCTCCTTCCCCCCCCCGTCCCCCTCTCCTCCTTCCCCCCCGTCCCCCTCTCCTCCTTCCCTCCCCCTCCCTCTCCTTCCCCCTCTCCTCCTTCCCCCCCCGTCCCCCTCTCCCTTCCGTCCCCCTCTCCTCCTTCCCCCCCCCCGTACCCCTCTCCTCCTTCCCCCCCCCGTCCCCCTCTCCTCCTTCCCCCCGTCCCCCTCTCCTCCTTCCCCCCCCCCGTCCCCCTCTCCTCCTTCCCCCCCCCGTCCCCTTCCTCCCTCTCCGTCCCCCTCTCCCCTCCTTCCCCCCCCGTCCCCCCTCTCCTCCGTCCCCCTCTCCTCCTTCCCCCCCGTCCCCCTCTCCTCCTTCCCCCCCCCGTCCCCCTCTCCTCCTTCCCCCCGTCCCCCTCTCCTCCTTCCCCCCCGTCCCCCTCTCCTCCTTCCCCCCCCGTCCCCCTCTCCTTCCCCCTCTCCCTCCTTCCCCCCCGTCCCCCTCTCCTCCTTCCCCCCGTCCCCTCTCCTCCTTCCCCCCCCGTCCCCCTCTCCTCCTTCCCCCCCGTCCCCCTCTCCTCCTTCCCCCCCCGTCCCCCTCTCCTTCTTCCCCCTCTCCTCCTTCCCCCCCCGTCCCCCTCTCCTCCTTCCCCCCCCGTCCCCCTCTCCTTCCTTCCCCCTCTCCTCCTTCCCCCCCGTACCCCTCTCCTCCTTCCCCCCCCCCGTCCCCCTCTCCTCCTTCCCCCCCCCGTCCCCCTCTCCTCCTTCCCCCCCCCGTCCCCCTCTCCTCTTCCCCCCTCTCCTCCTTCCCCCCCCGTCCCCCTCTCCTCCTTCCCCCCCCCCCCGTCCCCCTCTCCTCCTTCCCCCCCCCGTCCCCCTCTCCTCCTTCCCCCCCCCCGTCCCCCTCTCCTCCTTCCCCCCTCCCCGTCCCCCTCTCCTCCTTCCCCCCCCCGTCCCCCTCTCCTCCTTCCCCCCCCCCGTCCCCCTCTCCTCCTTCCCCCCCCGTCCCCCTCTCCTCCTTCCCCCCCCCCGTCCCCCCTCTCCTCCTTCCCCCCCCCGTCCCCCTCTCCTCCTTCCCCCCCCCCCCGTCCCCCTCTCCTCCTTCCCCCCCCCGTCCCCCTCTCCTCCTTCCCCCCCCCGTCCCCCTCTCCTCCTTCCCCCCCCCCTCCCGTCCCCCTCTCCTCCTTCCCCCCCCCGTCCCCCTCTCCTCCTTCCCCCCCCGTCCCCTCTCCTCCTTCCCCCGTCCCCCTCTCCTCCTTCCCCCCCCCGTCCCCCTCTCCTCCTTCCCCCCCTCCCCCTCCGTCCCCCCTCTCCTCCTTCCCCCCCCCGTCCCCCTCTCCTCCTTCCCCCCCCGTCCCCCTCCTCCTCCCTTCCCCCTCCCCCCGTCCCCCTCTCCTCCTTCCCCCCCTCCCCCCCGTCCCCCCTCTCCTTCCCCCCCCCCGTCCCCCTCTCCTCCTTCCCCCCGTCCCCCTCTCCTCCTTCCCCCCACCCGTCCCCCTCTCCTCCTTCCCCCCCCCCCCCGTCCCCCTCCCCCCCCGTCCCCCTCTCCTCCTTCCCCCCCCCCCCTCTCCTCCTTCCCCCCCGTCCCCTCCTTCCCCCCCCGTCCCCCTCTCCTCCTTCCCCCCCCGTCCCCCTCTCCTCCTTCCCCCCCGTCCCCCTCTCCTCCTTCCCCCCCCCCGTCCCCCTCTCCTCCTTCCCCCCCCGTCCCCCTCTCCTCCTTCCCCCCCCGTCCCCCTCTCCTCCTTCCCCCCCCCCCCGTCCCCCTCTCCTCCTTCCCCCCCCCCGTCCCCCTCTCCTCCTTCCCCCCCCCCGTCCCCCTCTCCTCCTTCCCCCCCCGTCCCCCTCTCCTCCTTCCCCCCCGTCCCCCTCTCCTCCTTCCCCCCCCCCCGTCCCCCTCTCCTCCTTCCCCCCCCCCGTCCCCCTCTCCTCCTTCCCCCCCCCCGTCCCCCTCTCCTCCTTCCCCCCCCGTCCCCCTCTCCTCCTTCCCCCCCCCCCCCGTCCCCCTCTCCTCCTTCCCCCCCCCCCCCCCGTCCCCCTCTCCTCCTTCCCCCCCCCCCGTCCCCCTCTCCTCCTTCCCCCCCCCGTCCCCCTCTCCTCCTTCCCCCCCCCCCCTCTCCTCCTTCCCCCGTCCCCCTCTCCTCCTTCCCCCCCCCCTCTCCTCCTTCCCCCCGTCCCCCTCTCCTCCTTCCCCCCCCCCCCGTCCCCCTCTCCTCCTTCCCCCCCCCCCCGTCCCCCTCTCCTCCTTCCCCCCCCCCCCGTCCCCCTCTCCTCCTTCCCCCCCCTCCGTCCCCCTCTCCTCCTTCCCCCCGTCCCCCTCTCCTCCTTCACCCCCACCCCGTCCCCCTCTCCTCCTTCCCCCCCCCCCCCCCGTCCCCCTCCCCCCCCCGTCCCCCCTCTCCTCCTTCCCCCCCCCCGCCCCTCTCCTCCTTCCCCCCCGTCCCCCTCTCCTCCTTCCCCCCCGTCCCCCTCTCCTCCTTCCCCCCGTCCCCCTCTCCTCCTTCCCCCCCCCCCCGTCCCCCTCTCCTCCTTCCCCCCCCGTCCCCCTCTCCTCCTTCCCCCCCCCCCGTCCCCCTCTCCTCCTTCCCCCCCGTCCCCCTCTCCTCCTTCCCCCCGTCCCCCTCTCCTCCTTCCCCCCCCCCCCGTCCCCCTCTCCTCCTTCCCCCCCCCCCGTCCCCCTCTCCTCCTTCCCCCCCCCCCGTCCCCCCTCTCCTCCTTCCCCCCCGTCCCCCTCTCCTCCTTCCCCCCCCCCCGTCCCCCTCTCCTCCTTCCCCCCCCCCCCGTCCCCCTCTCCTCCTTCCCCCCCCCCCCGTCCCCCTCTCCTCCTTCCCCCCCCCCCCGTCCCCCTCTCCTCCTTCCCCCCCGTCCCCCTCTCCTCCTTCCCCCCCCGTCCCCCTCTCCTCCTTCCCCCCGTCCCCCTCTCCTCCTTCCCCCCCGTCCCCCTCTCCTCCTTCCCCCCCGTCCCCCTCTCCTCCTTCCCCCCCGTCCCCCTCTCCTCCTTCCCCCCCGTCCCCCTCTCCTCCTTCCCCCCCGTCCCCCTCTCCTCCTCTCCTCCTTCCCCCCCCCCCCCCCGTCCCCCTCTCCTCCTCCCCCGTCCCCCTCTCCTCCTTCCCCGTCCCCCTCTCCTCCTTCCCCGTCCCCCTCTCCTCCTTTTCCCCCCCCCCCGTCCCCCTCTCCTCCTTCGTCCCCCTCTCCTCCTTTCCCCGTCCCCTTCTCCTCCTTTCCCCGTCCCCCCTCTCCTCCTTTCCCCGTCCCCCGTCCCCCTCTCCTCCTTCCCGTCCCCCTCTCCTCCTTCCCGTCCCCCTCTCCTCCTTCCCCGTCCCCCTCTCCTCCTTTCCCCCGTCCCCCTCTCCTCCTTTCCCCGTCCCCCTCTCCTCCTTTCCCCGTCCCCCTCTCCTCCTTTCCCCGTCCCCCTCTCCTCCTTTCCCCGTCCCCCTCTCCTCCTTTCCCCGTCCCCCTCTCCTCCTTTCCCCGTCCCCCTCTCCTCCTTTCCCCGTCCCCCTCTCCTCCTTTCCCCGTCCCCCTCTCCTCCTTTCCCCGTCCCCCTCTCCTCCTTCCCCCCCCCCCCCCCGTCCCCCTCTCCTCCTTCCCGTCCCCCTCTCCTCCTTCCCGTCCTCCTCTCCTCCTTCCCGTCCCCCTCTCCTCCTTTCCCCGTCCCCCTCTCCTCCTTTCCCCGTCCCCCTCTCTCCTCCTTTCCCCGTCCCCCTCTCCTCCTTTCCCCGTCCCCCTCTCCTCCTTTCCCCCCCCGTCCCCCTCTCCTCCTTGTCCCCCCTCTCCTCCTTTCCCCGTCCCCTTCTCCTCCTTTCCCCGTCCCCCTCTCCTCCTTCCCCCCCCCGTCCCCCTCTCCTCCTTCCCCCCCCCCCGTCCCCCTCTCCTCCTTCCCCCCCCCCGTCCCCCTCTCCTCCTTCCCCCCCCCCGTCCCCCTCTCCTCCTTCCCCCCCCCCGTCCCCCTCTCCTCCTTCCCGTCCCCCTCTCCTCCTTCCCCGTCCCCCTCTCCTCCTTCCCGTCCCCCTCTCCTCCTTTCCCCCGTCCCCCTCTCCTCCTTTCCCCGTCCCCCTCTCCTCCTTTCCCCGTCCCCCTCTCCTCCTTTCCCCGTCCCCCTCTCCTCCTTTCCCCGTCCCCCTCTCCTCCTTTCCCCCGTCCCCCTCTCCTCCTTTCCCCCGTCCCCCTCTCCTCCTTTCCCCCGTCCCCCTCTCCTCCTTCCCCCCCCCCCCCGTCCCCCTCTCCTCCTTCCCCTCCCCCTCTCCTCCTTCCCCCCCCCCCCCGTCCCCCTCTCCTCCTTCCCCCCCCCGTCCCCCTCTCCTCCTTCCCCCCCCCGTCCCCCTCTCCTCCTTCCCCCCCCCCGTCCCCCTCTCCTCCTTCCCCCCCCGTCCCCCTCTCCTCCTTCCCCCCCCCGTCCCCCTCTCCTCCTTCCCCCCGTCCCCCTCTCCTCCTTCCCCCCGTCCCCCTCTCCTCCTTCCCCCCGTCCCCCTCTCCTCCTTCCCCCCGTCCCCCTCTCCTCCTTCCCCCCGTCCCCCTCTCCTCCTTCCCCCCGTCCCCCTCTCCTCCTTCCCCCCGTCCCCCTCAACTCCTTCCCCCCCCCCCCCTCCCCGTCCCCCTCTCCTCCTTCCCCCCCCCCCCCTCCCCGTCCCCCTCAACTCCTTTCCCCCGTCCCCCTCTCCTCCTTTCCCCCGTCCCCCTCTCCTCCTTTCCCCCCCCGTCCCCCTCTCCTCCTTTCCCCCCCCCGTCCCCCTCTCCTCCTTCCCCCGTCCCCCTCTCCTCCTTCCCCCGTCCCCCTCTCCTCCTTCCCCCGTCCCCCTCTCCTCCTTCCCCCGTCCCCCTCTCCTCCTTCCCCCGTCCCCCTCTCCTCCTTCCCCCGTCCCCCTCTCCTCCTTCCCCCGTCCCCCTCTCCTCCTTCCCCCGTCCCCCTCTCCTCCTTCCCCCGTCCCCCTCTCCTCCTTTCCCCGTCCCCCTCTCCTCCTTTCCCCCCCCCGTCCCCCTCTCCTCCTTTCCCCCCCCCCCCGTCCCCCTCTCCTCCTTTTCCCCCCCCCCCGTCCCCCTCTCCTCCTTTCCCCCCCCCCGTCCCCCTCTCCTCCTTTCCCCCCCCCCGTCCCCCTCTCCTCCTTCCCCCCCCGTCCCCCTCTCCTCCTTCCCCCCCCCCCCCGTCCCCCTCTCCTCCTTCCCCCCCCCCGTCCCCCTCTCCTCCTTCCCCCCCCCCGTCCCCCTCTCCTCCTTCCCCCCCCCCCCCGTCCCCCTCTCCTCCTTCCCCCCCCCCGTCCCCCTCTCCTCCTTCCCCCCCCCCGTCCCCCTCTCCTCCTTCCCCCCCCCCCGTCCCCCTCTCCTCCTTCCCCCCCCCGTCCCCCTCTCCTCCTTCCCCCCCCCGTCCCCCTCTCCTCCTTCCCCCCCCCCCGTCCCCCTCTCCTCCTTCCCCCCCCCCGTCCCCCTCTCCTCCTTCCCCCCCCCCCCCCGTCCCCCTCTCCTCCTTCCCCCCCCGTCCCCCTCTCCTCCTTCCCCCCCCGTCCCCCTCTCCTCCTTCCCCCCGTCCCCCTCTCCTCCTTCCCCCCCGTCCCCCTCTCCTCCTTCCCCCCGTCCCCCTCTCCTCCTTCCCCCCGTCCCCCTCTCCTCCTTCCCCCCGTCCCCCTCTCCTCCTTCCCCCCCGTCCCCCTCTCCTCCTTCCCCCCCGTCCCCCTCTCCTCCTTTTTCCCCGTCCCCCTCTCCTCCTTCCCCCGTCCCCCTCTCCTCCTTCCCCCCGTCCCCCTCTCCTCCTTCCCCCCCCCCCCGTCCCCCTCTCCTCCTTCCCCCCCCCCCCGTCCCCCTCTCCTCCTTCCCCCCCCCCCCCGTCCCCCTCTCCTCCTTCCCCCCCCCCGTCCCCCTCTCCTCCTTCCCCCCCCCCCCCGTCCCCCTCTCCTCCTTCCCCCCCCCCGTCCCCCTCTCCTCCTTCCCGTCCCCCTCTCCTCCTTCCCGTCCCCCTCTCCTCCTTCCCGTCCCCCCTCTCCTCCTTCCCGTCCCCCTCTCCTCCTTCCCGTCCCCCTCTCCTCCTTCCCGTCCCCCTCTCCTCCTTCCCGTCCCCCTCTCCTCCTTTCCCCGTCCCCCTCTCCTCCTTTCCCCGTCCTCCTTTCCCCGTCCCCCTCTCCTCCTTTCCCCGTCCCCCTTTCCCCGTCCCCCTCTCCTCCTTCCCCCCCCCCCGTCCCCCTCTCCTCCTTCCCCCCCCCCCGTCCCCCTCTCCTTCTCCCCCACCCCCCGTCCCCCTCTCCTACCTCCCCCCCCGTCCCCCTCTCCTCCTTCCCCCCCCCGTCCCCCTCTCCTCCTTCCCCCCCGTCCCCCTCTCCTCCTTCCCCCCCGTCCCCCTCTCCTCCTTCCCCCCGTCCCCCTCTCCTCCTTCCCCCCGTCCCCCCTCTCCTCCTTCCCCCCGTCCCCCCTCTCCTCCTTCCCCCCGTCCCCCTCTCCTCCTTCCCCCCGTCCCCCTCTCCTCCTTCCCCCCCGTCCCCCTCTCCTCCTTCCCCCCCGTCCCCCTCTCCTCCTTTTTCCCGTCCCCCTCTCCTCCTTCCCCCGTCCCCCTCTCCTCCTTCCCCCCGTCCCCCTCTCCTCCTTCCCCCCGTCCCCCTCTCCTCCTTCCCCCCCCCCCCCGTCCCCCTCTCCTCCTTCCCCCCCCCCCCCCCGTCCCCCTCTCCTCCTTCCCGTCCCCCTCTCCTCCTTCCCGTCCCCCTCTCCTCCTTCCCGTCCCCCTCTCCTCCTTCCCGTCCCCCTCTCCTCCTTCCCGTCCCCCTCTCCTCCTTCCCGTCCCCCTCTCCTCCTTTCCCCGTCCCCCTCTCCTCCTTTCCCCCGTCCCCCCTTTCCCCGTCCCCCTCTCCTCCTTTCCCCGTCCCCCTCTCCTCCTTTCCCCCCCCCCCGTCCCCCTCTCCCCCCCCCCGTCCCCCTCTCCTCCTTCCCCCCCCCGTCCCCCTCTCCTCCTTCCTCCCCCGTCCCCCTCTCCTCCTTCCTCCCCCGTCCCCCTCTCCTCCTTTCCCCCTCTCCTCCTCCCCCCCCGTCCCCCTCTCCTCCTCCCCCCCCCGTCCCCCTCTCCTTCTCCCCCCCCTCTCCTTCTCCCCCACCCCCCGTCCCCCTCTCCTACCTCCCCCTCTCCTTCCCCCCGCCCCCCCTCTCCTTTCTCCGCCCCCCCTCCTCCCCCCCCTCCCCCCCCCGTCCCCCTCTCCTCCTTCCCGTCCCCCTCCTTCTCTCTTCCCCCCCCCACCGCCCCCCTCTCTTGTGTTCTCTCTCTCTCTCTTTCAAAATTGCATAATGGGACCAGATGTCTGGTTATTTGTATAAGCTACACACTGAATGAATTTCAAAGATTTTAGAAAGATTTACTTGACTAAATCCAACTACCACTATATTTTTTCCCTCAGTTGGGGCCGATGGAGTGATATACTGTCACATGGCCGTTTTAAACGACAGTTAACAGAACACGATGTGGAGACCATCTGCCGCACTATCCTTGTGTACTGCTTGAACCATTACAGAGGAGATGAAAAGATCAAAGGATTTATATGGGATCTGATTACTCCTACTGAGGATGGACAGACTCGAGCTCTGCAAAACCACTCGGGTATTTTTGAATTCACGTTGTGTTAACCCTATCTTATTGAAGTGCAAAGGAAAGATTAAGTGCAATTTTCCTGGATGTCCTGAAACACTGGAAACAAGCTGATGACTATATATAATTAAGATTTAACAACAGAGTGGTTAAGAATCAAACAAGATAGAATTTTGTAAATTTCAGCTAAGGTAATACAAATAGATAGGAACGGGAGTTAGGCTATTTCGCCCCTTGAGCCTGTTCCACCATTCATTTAGATCATGGCCGATCTATACCTCAACTCCATTTACCCATTTTTGATTCATATCCCTTGATACCCTTTCCTGACAAAAAGCTATTGATCTCAGTCTTGAAAATTCTAATTGATTCAACATCCACAGCCTTTCGGGGGAAGAGTTTCAGATTTCCATCAATCTTTATGTGAAAAACTGCTTCTTCATTTGACTCCTAAATGGCCTGGCTCTAATTTTAAGATCTGCCTCCTTTTTCTGAATTTCCCCACCAGCGGAAATATATATTGGCCTTGGAAGAGTGTACAGCGTGGATTCATCAGAATTATACTGGGACTTAAAGGGTTAAATTATGAGGACAGGATGCAAGCTTGGTTTGTATTAATTTGCATTGAGAAAGTTGAGGGTTGATCTAATCTAGGTCTTTAAAACGATAAAGGATTTAACTAAATATTGGGAAGACCAAAGCCATTGTTTTCGGTCCCCACCACGAACTCCTTCCCTAGCCACTGACTCCATCCTCCTCCCTGAACTGTCTGAGGCTGAACCAAAGTGCTCGCAACCTTGGTGTCTCATTTGACCCCGAGATGAGCTTCTGACTGCACATCCACGGCATCAATAAGACCGCCTATTTCCACCTCCATAACATCTCCCGAGACTGCCCCTTGCCTCAGCTCATCTGCTGCTGAAACCCTCATCCATCAATTTGTTACCTCTAGACTTGGCTATTCCGAAGCACTCCTGACTGGCCTCCCAAGTTCTACTTTCCGTAAACTTGAGGTCATCCAAAACTCTGTTGCCTGTGTCCCAACTCTCAACAAGTTCCGTTCACCCCTGTGCTCGCTGATCTCCATTGGCTCCTGGTTAAGCAACGCCTTGATTTAAAAAAACTCATCCTTGTTCTCTAATCCCTCAAAGCCTTGCCCCCCCCCCCCCCAATCTCTGTAATCTCCTCCAGCCCTACAACTCTCCGAGATGTCTGCGCTCCTCCAATTCTGGCCTCGAGCATCCCCGATTTTTAATCTCATCACTATTGGCGGCCATGCCTTCAACTACCAAGGCCCTAAGCTCTGGAATTCCCTCCCTAAACCTCTCCGCCTCTCTACCTCTCTTTCCTCCTTTAAGACGCTCCTTAAAATCTACCTCTTTTCTGCCCGAAAATCTCCTATGTGGCTCAGTGTCAAATGTTGTTTGATAATGCTCCTGTGAAGTGCCTTGGGACATTTTACTGCAGTAAAGGTGCTAAATAAATACAAGATGTTGTTGAGAGTGGTTCGGCTGTGGAACCTGCGACCAGATGGAGTAGTTGAGGCGAATAGCACAGGTGCATTGAAGGGGAAATTAGATAAATACATGAGGGAGAAAGGAATAGAAGGAGATACTGATATAGTTAGATGAAGTAGGGTGGGATGAGGCGAGTGTGGCGCCTTGATTCTGGCATAGACCAGTTGGGCCAAATGGCCTGTTGTAAATTCTATGTAACTCCATCTGTCATAGTTGGCTGACCGGAGCATTTTCACAAAGGTCTCAATACTAGAGAAATGTAAGTAATTGACTGATAATAGTCTTCATTATTAACTTCAGTGTCAGCTTCATTAGAGCAGCTGACTGTCCAAAAAAAAATCTGAAACTTTTGTGATCCAAATGTGGTAGAATTAATCACTGCAGCAGGCTTTTCCCTAATCAAATCAGTGGGCCTCTAAGCATTTCTCTTTGTTTGAAATGCAATTGCCAAAAGCCACCTCTAAGCACTGGTATATTGTAAATTGTTGAAATTTTGAGATTATCTAAAATTTCAACAGCCTGGGAACTGAATGGGAGCAGTTAAGAGCTGGCCCATTCAGCCTCCTCACCTCCAGTGGAAAAATACAGGGAATCATACAGGGGTCTTTTGGGAGAAAAAGTCTGGTTTTATTTAATTATTAGTAAAAAATTAAGCATGCTGCTACCATAACAAAATACCCTTTTGGTTTAATTGATTACTTTTATGGTAATCATATGTTGGTGAAATGCTAGTGCACAGGTCTAATTGTACACCAACCACCTATCTACAATATATTAAAAATACTTAATAAATATGATAGGATTTTGTCACCAAAATGATACAATTTGATACTTTGTAACTCCTGAAATCTTGGTTACTTGTATTACTTTTAATGGGTAATGCTATGGCTCTTCTATTATTTGCATGCTGATGACTATACTTGCCTTTCAGTCCTTCCATCATAGGTGGTGCTGTTGGAAATTGGTCTTCTAGTTCCATTTCCTCATTCCAAACCCTGTTTAAATTTAACTTAAAATGTGTTTACATTAAAAATTTGTTTCCTTGGCAGCCTGCTTTTAACTTAAAAATTGTTTCCATTTATTTATTTGAAGCCTGTTTTTCTTCCCCCCCCGCCACCCCCCGGCCAACTCTGCTAAGCCCCTCCACCATTTCTTCCCACCAGAGGCCCGGTCACTGGCTCAGCGATGCTCCACTCTCTGCTTCCCACCCCCCCCCCCCCCCCCCCACATTCTGGGCTCCCCAGCATAGGCCTCCCTCCTCCTCCTCCTCCCCCAGTTTACTGGCTGCTTTTCACTGACATGAACTGCTTCCTCTGCTGCTGCCCTTCCTATCTCCTTTCATTGCAAAACAGTCTCTCGTTGTTGGCTGGCAATTAAATTGTAATGTTTTCTTAGGCCTTGGTATCCTTCCTAGCAAGTTTCTGGTGCCTTTTGTCTTAAGCTTTGGGAGGAGTGGGGTAGAACAAAGGGAGAGCAGGTGACAGAGAGGGAAATCAAGACAAATAGACAGATGTTGGGAAAAGATAGAGGTGGGTAACAGGGACATCAAGACAGAGATAAATATCAGTGGAAAAAGAGAGCAAAAGATGGCATGCGATGCACACCAGAATGGACAGAAATCGGTGGAAGGAGAGACAGAATTTAATAGGTGAGGAAAAGCAAGACAAAGACGAAGATCAATGCAGACAGATATCATAAGACACTGAGACCAGACAGACCTCTGAAAGGCAGAGACATGGATGTAAAGGTGCAGACATTGATGGAGAGAGTCAGACAGAAAAATAAGTGAGAGATACAGACATTACAACAGACTTGTACATCGGGTGGGGGAGAGAGAGATTGGCGCTGAAACGCACAAGTCCCAGGCAGAATGAGAGACCAACAATAATCACGGAGAGGCCTAATTATTAGCAGTGCCACAGGAGATCTATTAGTAATATAAAATAGTAAAGATTAAAATAGGATTGTGATCTATTTTGTTTGTGGAAGTTGAAATTGATTTAGTTATTTACATTGTTCGTGCAGTACTTGATCAAAGGTTTGTGGTTGCTGTCTATTTTCTGAGCTGAGGTAATCATTGTTTATATTTTTGCTTTACCAATAGGTTTGTCTGCACCAGTGCCTAGAGGAAGGAAAGGAAAGAAAGTTAAAAGCCAATCCACTCAACCAATCATGAAAAATGCAGATTGGCTAGTGAGCTGCAACCCAGATATCTTGTTGCATGATGATGGCTACAAGAAACATCTGAAACACCACTGCAACAAGTGAGTTTGAGTCATAGCCTTATATTTTAGAATTTGCAGACAGAATAAATATCAGTGTTGTCGTAAGAATCTCAGAAATCTCACTTGGTTTTTTTTACTAAATTTTCTAGTTTGTCATTTTGCCCTATACTTGTGTACAATTCATATGTATTTATGATTAGCATTTAAAAAGTGTCTTCGTATTTAAAGTATTCTGAAACTTCCTCAGAAATTTACGTTAAATTTCTGCTTGAAAAGCCTTGTTTTCAATAAAAGGTGTAAAATAGGCCATTGTTTGTAGTGAGGCATTTGAAATTAGATTTTGCATATCTATCTTTTTCAGCTACTAATGTAGCTGCTCATTATTCTAAACATAAAGCTGCTTCAGAAGATAGTAAGCAACAGCTGAGGAAATTGCATGAGATAATGGAGCAGAACGCCTACTGCAAGCCATCTGCTCAGTTGTTTACAAACTTACTTGAACACTTCAGAAGCACTGGCAACATACACGTTAAACTTCACAAACTGAATTAGGCATTACTGAATGAAATGTGTCTGGGCTGCACTGCACTGTGCTCAGTATGTTGAAAGTGGTTGCCAAGCATGGCTGTTGAAAGCCAGCAAAAAGCACCACACAGAGGTGATTATATGCCACCATCTGTCATGCTTCAAGCCTACCATACAGCATAGCTAATCAGCCTTGGCAGAATGATGGATGAACAGAAGCAGCTGCCAAAAGCTAGTGTTGGCAAACAGTACTAATGTTGAAACTTTCTTCCTCTACAGAGTCCTGCTGCGGGTACGGATGCTGTATTATTTGAGGCAGGAAGTGATAGGAGATGTAGCAGACAAGATATTTGATGGTGCAGATGCAAGGTCAGTGGAATATGTAGCCATCTCTACTGTGGTTTTTTGGGTGGTTATATAGATGAATAGAAAATCATTCTTTAAAAAGTTAAAATATTTTCCCATGGTTAGTTTTATTTAAAATAAGATTTCCTAATAGTTGTAAATAAAAATTTTGATTTGAAGCTGATAACCTATCCAACCTGAAGACTGCAACAAATTAAGATTGCACTAAAAACAAGTACAAACTGATCGATTAACCCAGATCGTGTTCATCAGTATAGTCACCACAGCAGCTAAGGATTCTTTAAGGTAATTTTTAAAAGTCACAATTAACAACTATGCAAAGTTTATTTCAATGCAATCAATTTGATGAATCTAGTGAATTATTTATAGTAATGAACCACGCAGGTTAAGAGACTTAAATCATTGAAAAAGCAACTAGTGAATTAAATCCAGAATAAACTGACTTGTGAATACCCCTATGAGATGGAAGCAACAATTGAATAAAAAAAGCCAACGGTTTCTGTTGAGATTAATATTAGAAAGGGCTAATATTCTTGGATAGAATCATTATTTTTAACTGATTAAACTTGGAAAGAAAATAGGCAGGTAACCTGCATCCAGGGCTATTCAATACCCTTCCATTGTCTGAAGTATGTGGCTAGTTTACAGCTATACCTTCCAATTCAACGTGGCTCCTTGTAACGCAGTACTTGGCTGCAGCTCAGTGCCTCGCCTATTGGCCTGACATAGAAATGCAGTTACAAACTCAACTTGCCACATGATCACCTTCCATGTTGCTTTTTAATAGCTCATTTAATCCTTATAAAATAGATTCATTAGAATAGTTGGTTAATACAACTTACAGGGACTAAAATTAAGCACAAGTTAATACAGAGGACTGCGACAAAATACAGGACGATATTAATAAACTTGTAGAATGGACGTGTAATCAGTAAATTAACTTCAATATAGATAAGTGTGAGGTGGTACGTTTTGGTAGGGGAAAATAAGGAGGCCACATTATCCTTGGATACTAAGTGTCCAAATGGGGTAGAGGAGCAGAAGGATTTAGGGGTACAGATACACAAATCACTAAAAGTAGTGACGCAGGTTAATAAGGCCATTAAAAAAAATAAGCAAACAAAGCACTGGGGTTCATTTCCAGAGGGATAGAATTGAAAAGCAGAGAAGTTACGTGAACCTTGGTTAGACCACACTTGGAGTACTGTGAACAATTCTGGTCTCTATTATAAAAAGGATATACAGGTACTGGAGACGGTGCAAAAAATATTTACAAGAATGATGCCAGAACTGAGAGGTTATACCCATCAAGAAAGATTGAACAGGCTGGGGCTCTTTACTCCTGAAAAGAGAGGACTGAGGGGTGACCTATTAGAGGTCTTTAAGATTATTGTTATTTATTTATATATGTATGGGTGTGTATGTATGGGTGTGTATGTGTATATATGGGTATATATGTGTGTGTGTGCATATGTATGTGCGTGTGGTTTATAGTTTCTAAGGTGCGATATTCATCTAGAATCGGGGCAGAGGGTATTTAAAAATAATAATAAATTTAATTAATTACATAGAATGGGAGATCAGGTGATGTGTTGCTGCTGCAATATGTGGGAGCTGGTGGACACCATTGATGCTCATGGTGATCACATTTGCAGTAAGTGTTGGCTGCTCGAGGAATTCCGGCTCCGTGTTGAAGAGCTGGAGTCCGAGCTTCAAACACAGACACATCAGGGAGGGGGAGAGTTACCTGGACTCTGTGTATCAGGAGGTAGTCACACCAATTAGATTAATTAATTCAGATGTAGTCCGTGGCCAGGGTCAGGATGGTGTGATTAGAAGTGAGGCAGGTACGGGGATCCAGGAGGTAGTGTTGGAGGAGCCGCGGCCCTTGCACTTGTCCAACAGGTTTGAGGCTCTTACTCCCTGTGAGGATGGGAACAGGGACTGCGGGGAGGATGAGCAACCTGGCCACATCACCGTGGAGCGGGGGGCCATTCAAGTGGGGGGAGTTAAAAGAAATGTTGTAGTGGTAGGGGATAGTATCGTTAGGGGGATAGATAGAGTTCTTTGCAGCCGAGAACGAGAGTCCCGAAGGCTGTGTTGCCTGCCCGGTGCCAGGGTTAAGGACATCTCCTCTGGGCTGGAGAGAAACTTGGAGTGGGAGGGGGAGGATCCAGTTGTCGTGGTCCATGTTGGTACCAACGACATAGACAGGACAAGGAAGGAGGTTCTGCTGAGAGAGTTTGAGCAGCTAGGAGCCAAATTAAAAAGCAGAACCACAAAGGTAATAATCTCTGGATTACTACCTGAGCCACGTGCAAATTTGGCTAGGGTAAATAAAATTAGAGAGTTAAATGCGTGGCTCAAAGACTGGTGTGGGAGAAGTGGGTTTTGCTTCCTGGGACACTGGCATCAGTACTGGGACAGGAGAGAGCTGTTCCGTTGGGACGGACTTCACTTGGCCAGTGCTGTGACTAGAATCCTGGCGAATCGAATAACTAGGGCTGTAGAGAGGGCTTTAAACTAATTAGTGGGGGGGAGATTTTAAGAGAGCGAAAAATAAAAATGACAGCGGAGAAGGCAATAGAGCAAGATAGCAGTGGGGGAATTAAAAACCAGAGCGTGTCAGGAAGGGACAGAATGTATATAATGATAAAGGTAAAGTAGTAAAAGGGGTAAAAGCAGGAATAAATTGTCAGAAAACATATTTGAAAGTTCTTTATCTGAATGCACGCAGCATTCGTAACAAAATTGACGAGTTGACGGTGCAAATAACTACACATGGGTATGATGTGGTGGCCATTACGGAAACATGGCTGCAAGATAATCATGACTGGGAACTAAACATACAAGGGTATTTGACAATTAGGAAGGACAGACAGGAAGGAAAGGGAGGTGGGGTTGCTATGTTAATCAAGGATGGAATCACTGCAATAGTCAGAAATGATATTCGGTCAAAGGATCAGGATAGTGAAACAGTTTGGGTGGAGATAAGGAATAATAAGGGGAAAAAGTCACTAGTGGGCGTAGTCTATAGGCCTCCTAACAGTTGCAACTCTGTTGGTCGGAGTATAAATCAGGAAATAGTTGGGGCTTGTAATAAGGGAACAGCTATAATCATGGGGGATTTTAACTTTCATATTGACTGGACTAATCAAATTGGGCATGGCAGCATTGAGGAAGAGTTCATAGAGTGTATTAGAGACGGGTTCCTTGAGCAGTATGTAACTGAACCAACCAGGGGGCAGGCAATCTTAGATCTGGTCCTGTGTAATGAGACAGGAGTAATAAAAAATGTCCTAGTAAAGGATCCCCTTGGAATGAGTGACCATAATATGGTTGAATTCCAAATTCAGTTTGAGGGTGAGAGAGTTGGATCTCAAACCAGCGTACTAAGCTTAAATAAAGGAGACTATGAAGGTATGAGAGTAGAATTGACTAAAGTGGACTGGGAAAACAGATTAAAGTGTAAGACGGTACAAGAGCAGTGGTCTACATTCAAGGAGATATTTCACATCTTTCAAGATAAATATATTCCACTGAGGAAAAAGGGGAGTAAAAGAAAAGACAGCCATCCGTGGCTTAGTAAAGTAATAAAGGATAGTATTTGACTGAAAACAAGGGCATATAAATTGGCCAAATCTAGTGGGAGGATAGAAGATTGGGAAGCATTTAAAAGCCAGCAAACAATAACTAAAAGATTAATTAAGAAAGGGAAGATAGATTATGAAAGTAAACTAGCAAAAAATATAAAAACAGATAGCAAGAGTTTCTACAGCTATATAAAAAGAAAAAGGGTGGCTAAAGTGAACGTTGGTCCCTTAGAGGATGGGACCAGGAAACTAGTGGTGGGGAACATGGAGATGGCAAAGACGCTGAACAAATATTTTGTATCAGTCTTTACAGTAGAGGACACTAAAAATATCCCAACACTGGACAAACAGGGGGCAATGGGGGGGGAGGAGCTAAACACGATTAAAATCACTAAGGAGATGGCACTCAGTAAAATAATGGGACTTAAGGCGGATAAATCCCCCAGACCTGATGGCCTACATCCTAGGGTCTTGAGAGAAGTGGCGGTAGGGATTGTGGATGCATTGGTGATCATTTTCCAGAACTCCCTGGACTCAGGAAAGGTCCCGGCAGATTGGAAAACTGCTAATGTAACACCCTTATTTAAGAAGGGAAGTAGACAAAAAGCTGGAAACTATAGACCAGTTAGCCTAACATCTGTGGTTGGCAAAATGTTGGAGTCCATTATTAAGGAAACAGTAACAGAGCATTTGGATAAACATAATTTAATAGGACAGAGTCAGCATGGTTTTACGAAGGGGAAGTCATGTTTGACAAATTTGCTCGAATTCTTTGAGGATGTAACATACAGGGTGGATAAAGGGGAACCAGTGGATGTAGTGTATTTGGACTTCCAAAAGGCATTTGACAAGGTGCCACACAAAAGATTACTGATCAAGATAAAAAATCACGGGATTGGGGGTAATATACTGGCATGGATGGAAGATTGGCTAACCAGCAGAAAACAAAGAGTTGGGATAAATGGTTCGTTCTCGGGCTGGCAATCAGTAACTAGTGGTGTTCCGCAGGGGTCAGTGCTAGGACCCCAACTCTTTACAATCTATATTAACGATTTGGAGGAAGGGACCGAGTGCAACATATCCAAGTTTGCCGACGATACAAAGATGGGAGGGAAAGCAGTGAGTGAGGAGGACATAAAAAACCTGCAAAAGGACATAGACAGGCTAAGTGAGTGGGCAGAGATTTGGCAGATGCAATATAATGTTGGAAAGTGTGAGGTTATGCACTTTGGCAGAAAAAATCAAAGAGCAAGTTATTATCTAAATGGAGAGAAACTGCAAAGTGCTACAGCACAAAGGGATCTGGGGGTCCTGGTGCATGAAACACAAAAAGTTAGTATGCAGGTGCAGCAGGTGATCAGGAAGGCCGATGGAATCTTGGCTTTTATTGCAAGGGGGATGGAGTGTAAAAACAGGGAAGTCTTGCTGCAGTTATACAGGGTATTGGTGAGGCCACACCTGGAATACTGCGTGCAGTTTTGGTTTCCATATTTAAGAAAAGATATACTTGCTCTCGAGGCGGTTCAGAGAAGGTTCACTCGGTTGATTCCAGAGATGAGGGGGTTGACGTATGAGGAAAGGTTGAGTAGGTTGGGACTCTACTCATTGGAGTTCAGAAGAATGAGAGGCGATCTTATCGAAACATTATAAGATTGTGAGGGGGCTTGATCGGGTGGATGCGGTGAGGATGTTTCCATTGATGGGTGAGACTAGAATTAGGGGGCATAATCTTAGAATAAGGGACTGCCCTTTCAAAACTGAGATGAGGAGAAACTTCTTCACTCAGAGGGTAGTAAATCTATGGAATTTGCTACCCCAGAGAGCTGTGGAAGCTGCAACATTAAATAAATTTAAAATGGAGATAGACATTTTCCTAGCAGATAAGGGAATTAGGGGTTACAGGGAGAGGGCAGGGAAGTGGACGTGAGTCTAGATTCAGATCAGCCATAATCCTATTGAATGGGTGCGCAGGCCCGAGGGGCCGTATGGCCTACTCCTGCTCCTATTTCTTATGTTCGTATATATGTGTGTGTGTGTGTGTGTGTGTGTGTGTGTGTGTGTATATGAGTGTGTGTGTGTATATGAGTGTGTATATGTGTATATGAGTATATGTGTACGTGTATGAGTGTGTGTACGTGTATGAGTGTGTGTATATAACTGTGTGTATATGTGAGTGTGTGTATGAGTGTATGTGTATGAGTGTGTGTATATATATATGTGTATATATATGTGTATGTGTGTGTATACAACTGTATACGTGTGTGTATACACGAGTGAGTGTGTGTATATACGAGTGTGTGTGTGTGTGTGTGTATGTATGTGTGAGTGTGTGTATGAGTGTGTATGAGTATATAAGTGTGTGTATATGAGCGTGTGTGTATACGAGTGTGTATGTGTGTGTATATATATATGTGTGTGTACGCGCGCGTGTGTGTACGCGCGCGTGTGTACGCGCGCGTGTGTACGCGCGCGCGTGTGTACGCGCGCGCGTGTGTACGCGCGCGTGTGTGTACGCGCGCGTGTGTATGCGTGTGTGTGTGTATACGTGTGTGTGTACGTGTACGTGTGCGTGTATACGTGTGTGTACACGTGTGTGTGTGTACCCGTGTGCGCGCGCGCGCGTGTATACGTGTGTGCGTGTATATACGTGCGTGTGTGTGTATATACGAGTGTGTATATGTATGAGTGTGTGTGTGTATATGTATGAGTGTGTGTATCACTGTGTATATGTGTATGTGTGTATGTATATGTATGAGTGTGTATGAGTGTGTGTGTGTATGTGTATATGAGTGTGTGTAGTGTACGGGAGTGTGTGTATACGAGTGTGTGTGTACATGTGTGTTTGTGTGTGTATGAGTGTGTGTGAGTGTGTGCATATGAGTGTGTGTATATATGCGCATGTCTATATGCGCGAGTGTATGTGTATATATATTTGTCTGTGTGTATGTGTGTGTATATATATGTATGTATATATGTGTATATATGTATGTGTGTATATATGTATATAATGTGTGTGTATCTGTGTATGTATGTGTATATATATGTGTGTGTATGTGTGTGTGTATGAGTATGTATATGAGTGTGTGTGTGTATATATTTGTGTGTGTGTGTGAGAGTGTGTGTATATACGTGTGTGAATATACGTGTGTATATACATTGTGTGTATAGACACTGCACACTATATACATGTGTGTGTGTATATACGGGTGTGTATATACACGTGTGTGTGTATAGACACTGCACACTATATACATGTGTGTGTGTATATACGTGTGTGTGTATACATGTGTGTATACGTGTGTCTATATGTGTGTGTATATACACGTGTGTATATACACTATGCACGCTGTATATACGTACGAGTGTGTATGTGTATGAGTGTGTGTGTGTATATGAGTGAGTGTGTGTATGAGTGTATGTGTGTGTGTGTGTATATGAGTGTGTGTGTGTGTATATGAGTGTGTATACGTGGGTGTGTGTATACGTGGGTGTGTGTATATACGAGTGTGTATATATGAGTGTGTGTGTATGAGTGTGTATGTGTATGAGTGTGTGTGTGTATGAGAGTGTGTGTATGTGTATATGAGTGTGTGTGTGTATGAGTGTGTGTATCTGAGTGTGTGTGTATGTGTATATGAGTGTGTGTGTATGAGTGTGTGTATGTGTATATGAGTGTGATTGTGTGTATGTATGAGTGTATGTATATGAGCATGTGTGTGTACGAGCGTGTTTGTGTATACGAGCGTGTGTGTGTATATACGAGTGTGTGTATATACACGAGTGTGTGTGTGTATATATACGAGTGTGTGTGTATACGAGTGTGTGAGCGTGTATGTGTGCGCGTATGTGTATGTATGTGTATATATGTGTGCATGTGTGTATGAGTGGGTGTGCATGTGTATATATGTGTGTACGAGTGTGTGTATATACGAGTGTGTATATATACACGTGTGTGTGTGTGTGCGTGTATATGTGTATGTGAGTGTGTATATGGGTGTGTATGAGTGTGTATATGTGAGTGTGTGTGTGTATATGTGTATGAATATGTGTGTGTGTGTATATACGTGTGTGTATATACGTGTGTGTATATACGTGTGTGTATATACGTGTGTGTGTGTATATACGTGTGTGTATATACGTGTGTATATACGTGTGTGTGTATATACGTGTGTGTATATACGTGTGTGTATATACGTGTGTATATACGTGTGTGTGTGTATACGTGTATATGTGTATGAATATGTGTGTGTATATACGTGTGTGTGTATATACGTGTATATACGTGTGTGTATATACGTGTGTATATACGTGAGTGTGTATATATACACGAGTGTATGTGTGTGTATGTATGAGTGAGTGTATGTGTGAGTGTGTGTATGCGTGTGTGTGTATATACGTGTGTGTGTGTGTATACGAGTGTGTATATGTGAGTGTGTGTGTGTATGAGTGTGTACGAGTGTGTATATACGAGTGTGTGTATATATACGAGTGTGTATACGAGAGTGTGTGTATACGAGTGCATGTGTATATGAGTGTGTGTATGTGTGTACATGTGTGTTTGTGTGTGTGTCTATATATGAGTGTGTGTCTGTATATATGCGCGAGTGTATGTGTATATTTGTCTGTGTATATATGTGTGTGTGTGTATATATGTGTATTTGTGTATATGTGTGTGTATGTGTATATATGTGTATGCATATATGTGTATGTGTGTGTATATGTATGTGTATATTGTGAGTGTATGTGTATATGAGCATGTGTGTATATGTGTGTGAGTGTGTATATATACATGTGAGTGTGTGTGTATGAGTGAGTGTGTGTATGAGTGCGTGTGTGTATACGAGCGTGTGTGTGTGTATATAGGTATGTGTGTGTGTATATGTGTGTATGTGTGTGTGTGTGTGTACGTGTGTGTGTATGTGTGTGTATGTGTGTGTATATATGCGTGTGTGTGTGTATAGGCGCGTGTGCGTACGTGCGTGCGTACGCGCGTGTACGTGTGTGCGTACGCGCGTGTACGTGTGTGTACGTGTGTACGCGCGTGTGTACACGTGTGTGTGTACACGTGTGTGTGTGTACACGTGTGTGTGTACACGTGTGTGTGTGTACACGTGTGTGTGTGTACACGTGTGTGTGTGTACACGTGTGTGTGTGTACATGTGTGTGTGTACACGTGTGTGTGTATACACGTGTGTGTGTGTACACGTGTGTGTGTGTGTACACGTGTGTGTGTGTGTACACGTGTGTGTGTGTACACGTGTGTGTGTACACGTGTGTGTGTGTGTACACGTGTGTGTGTGTGTACACGTGTGTGTGTGTGTACACGTGTGTGTGTGTGTACACGTGTGTGTGTGTGTACACGTGTGTGTGTGTACACGTGTGTGTGTGTACACGTGTGTGTGTGTACACGTGTGTGTGTGTACACGTGTGTGTGTGTACACGTGTGTGTGTGTACACGTGTGTGTGTGTACACGTGTGTGTGTGTACACGTGTGTGTGTGTACACGTGTGTGTGTGTACACGTGTGTGTGTGTACACGTGTGTGTGTGTACACGTGTGTGTGTGTACACGTGTGTGTGTGTACACGTGTGTGTGTGTACACGTGTGTGTGTGTACACGTGTGTGCGTACACGTGTGTGCGTACACGTGTGTGCACGTGTGTGCGTACACGTGTGTACGTACACGTGTGTACACACACGTGTGTGCGTACACGTGTGTGTACACACACGTGTGTGCGTGTGTGTGTGTGTACACACACGTGTGTGTGTGTGTGTGTGTGTACACACACGTGTGTGTGTGTGTGTGTGTGTACACACACGTGTGTGTGTGTGTGTGTGTGTGTACACACACGTGTGTGTGTGTGTGTACACACACGTGTGTGTGTGTGTGTGTACACACACGTGTGTGTGTGTGTGTGTGTGTGTACACACACGTGTGTGTGTGTGTGTGTGTGTACACACACGTGTGTGTGTGTGTGTGTGTGTACACACGTGTGTGTGTGTGTGTGTGTGTACACACACGTGTGTGTGTGTGTGTGTGTACACACACGTGTGTGTGTGTGTACACACACGTGTGTGTGTGTGTGTACACACACGTGTGTGTGTGTGTGTACACACACGTGTGTGTGTGTGTGTACACACACGTGTGTGTGTGTGCGTACACACACGTGTGTGTGTGCGTACACACACGTGTGCGTGCGTACACACACGTGTGCGTGCGCACACACACGTGTGCGTGCGCACACACACGTGTGCGTGCGTACACACACGTGTGCGTGCGTACACACACACGTGCGCACACACACGTGTGCGCGTGCGCGCGCGTGTGTGCGTGTACACACGTGTGTGTGTGTGTACACTGTGTATGCACACTATATACGTGTGGGTGTGTGTATATACGAGTGTGCATATATATGTGTGTGTGTATGTGTATATGAGTGTGTATTTGTGTGTGTGTGAGTATGAGCGTGTGTGTGTATGAGCGTGTGTGTGTATATACGTGTGTGTGTGTATATACGAGTGTGTATATATACACGAGTGTATATGTGAGTGTGTATGAGTGTGTGTGTAAGTGTATGTGTGTCTGTATATGAGTGTGAGTGTGTATGAGTGTGTGTGTATATACGAGTGTGTGTATATACGAGTGTGTGTATGAGTGTGTGTGTGAGCGCGTGTATACGAGCGTGTGTGTATACGAGCGTGTGTGTATACGAGCGTGTGTGTGTATACGAGCGTGTGTGTATATACGAGTGTATAAGTGTGTGTGTGTGCATATGAGTGTGTGTGTGTGCATATGAGTGTATATGTGTGTGGGTGTATACATACGAGTGTATATATACGAGTGAGTGTGTGCGCGTATATGTGTATGTATGTGTGTATATATGTGTGTGTGCATGTATATATATGTGTGTATGAGTGTGTGTGTATGTACGAGTGTGTATATATACACGAGTGTGTATGTATACGAGTGTGTATGTGCGTGTGTGCGTGTATGAGTGTGTGTATATGTGAGTATGTGTGTGTATATGTGTGTAAATGTGTATGAGTGTGTGTGTATGTGTGTGTGAGCGCGTGTGTGTATATGAGCGTGTGTGTATACGAGCGTGTGTGTGTATACGAGCGTGTGTGTATATATGTGTGTGTGTATATACGAGTGTGTATAAGTGTGTGTGTGTGTGCATATGAGTATGTGTGTGCATATGAGTGTGTGTGGGTGTATACATACGAGTGTATATATATACGAGTGAGTGTGCGCGTATATGTGTATGTATGTGTGTATATATGTGTGTGTGTGCATGTATATATATGTGTGTATGAGTGTGTATGTACGAGTGTGTATATATACACACGAGTGTGTATGTGTATGAGTGTGTGTATGTACGAGTGTGTATGTATACGAGTGTGTGTATGTGCATATGTGTGTAAATGTGTATGTGTGTGTGTATACGTGTGTGTGTACGTGTGTGTATACGTGTGTGTGTATAGGAGTGTATATACGAATGAGTGTGTGTATACGAGTGTGTATATACGAATGAGTGTGTGTATATACGAGTGTGTATACGAGTGTGTATATACATGAGTGTATATGTGAGTGTGTGTGTGTATATGTGAGTATGTGTGTGTATGAGTGTGTGTGTGTATGAGTACATGTGTGTATATGTGTATATGAGTGTGTACGAGTGTGTGTATATACGAGTGTGTATATATACGAATGAGTGTATGAGTGTGTGTATGTGTATGTAAAAGTGTGTATGAGTGTGTGTGTATGTGAATGAGTGTGTGTATGGGTATGAGGTGTGTGTGTGTGTGTATATATGAGCGTGTGTGTATACGAGCGTGTGTGTGTATATACGAGTGTGTGTGTATACATACGTGTGTGTGTGTATACGTGTGTGTGTCTACGTGTGTGTATACGAGTGTGTGTATATACGAGTGTGTGTATATACGAGTGAGTGTGTATGAGTGTGTGTATGTGAGTGTATATACGAGTGTGTATACGAGTGTGTATATACATGAGTGTATATGTGAGTAAGTGTGTGTGTATATGTGAGTATGTATGTGTATATGAGTATGTGTGTGTATGAGTGTGTGTGTATGTATGAGTGTGTATGTGTGTGTATGAGTGTACATGTGTATATGAGTGTGTACGAGTGTGTGTGTGTACGAGTGTGTGTGTACGAGTGTGTGTGTGTACGAGTGTGTGTGTACGAGTGTGTGTGTGTACGAGTGTGTGTATATACGAGTGTGTATATATACGAGTGTGTATGTGTATGTAAAAGTGTGTATGAGTATGAGGTGTGTGTGTATATGAGCGTGTGTGTATACGAGCGTGTGTGTATACGAGCGTGTGTGTATATACGAGCGTGTGTGTGTATACGTGTGTGTATATACGAGTGTGTACATACGAGTGTGTGTGTATATACGAGTGTGTGTGTGTGTATACGAGTGTGTGTGTGTATACGAGTGTGTGTGTGCGTATGAGTGTATATGTGTGTGCGTATGAGTGTATGTGTGTGTGCGTATGAGTGTGTGTGTGTATGAGTGTGGGTGTATACATACGAGTGAGTGCGCGTGTATATGTGTGTGTGCATATGAGTGTGTGTGTGTGCGTGTATATGTGTGTATGTGTGTCTATGAGTGCATGTGTGAGTGTGTGTATATATGTGTGTGTATATGTGTGTGTATATACGAGTGTGTGTATATACGAGTGTGTGTATATACGAGTGTGAGTGTGTATACGAGTGTGTGAGTGTGTGTATATGTGTGAGTGTGTATATGTGTATGTGAGTGTGTATGAGTGTGTGTGTATATACGTGTGTGTATATACGTGTGTGTGTATATACGTGAGTGTGTGTGTATATACGAGCGTGTGTGTATATATACATGAGTGTATGTGTGCGTGTATGAGTATGAGTGTGTGTATGAGTATGTGTGAGTGTGTATGTATGTGTATGAGTGTGTGTATATGAGTGTGTTTGTATGTGTATGAGTGTGTGTGTATGAGTGTGTGTGTATGTATGAGTGTATGTGTATATGAGTGTATGTATATGTGTGAGTGTGTATATGAGTGTGTGTATGTGTATGAGTGTATATGTGTGTGTGTGTATATGTGTGTATGAGTGTGTGTGTGTGTATATACGAGTGTGTATATACGAGTGTGTGTATATACGAGTGTGTATATGAGTGTGTGTGAGTGTATGTGAGTGAGTGTGTGTGTGTGTATACGAGCGTGTTTGTGTATACGAGCGTGTGTGTATATACGAGTGTGTGTATATACGAGTGTGTGTATATACGAGTGTGTGTGTATATACGAGTGTGTGTGTATATACGAGTGTGTGTGTGTGTGTGTATATACGTGTGTGTATACGAGTGTGTGTCTATACGAGTGTATATACGAGTGTGTGTGCGCGTATGAGTGTGCGCGTATGCATGTATGTGTGTGTGCATCTGTGTATGAGTGTATATATGTGTGTGTATCTATGTATTTGTGTGTGTGTGTATATGTATGTGTGTGTATATGTATGTGTGTATGAGTGTGTGTGTGTATGTACGAGTGTGTATATATACACGAGTGTGTGTATGTATGAGTGTGTGTATGTGCGCGTATGAGTGTGTATGTGCGCGTATATAGGAGTGTGTGTGTATATGTGTGTATATGTGTGTATACGTGTGTGTACGTGTGTATATTGTGTCTATATACGTGTGTGTATATATATGTATATATGTGTGTGTGTGTATATATATGTGTGTGTGTGTATATATATGTGTGTGTATGTATATATATGTGTGTGTATATGTGTGTATATATGTATGTGTATGTTTGTGTATATATGTGTGTGTATATGTGTATGTATGTGTATATATGTGTGTGTATGTGTTTATATGTGTGTATATGTGTATGTGTGTATATATGTGTATATATGTGTATATATGTATATATGTGTGTATGTAAATGTATGTATATATATGTGTGTGTGTGTATGTGTGTATATATATGCGTATGTGTGTATGTATATATGTGTGTGTATATATACGTGTGTATGTGTGTATATGTAAGTGTGTATATGTTTGTGTATGTGTGTGTATATATGTGTGTGTATATATATGTGTGTATATATATGTATGTGTATATATGTGTATGTGTTTATATATGTGTGTATGTGTTTATATATGTGTATATATGTGTGTATATATATATGTATATATGTGTATATATATTGTGTATATATGTGTATGAGTATGTATGTGTGTATATATGTGTGTGTATATATGTGTGTATATATGTGTATGTGTATATATGTGTGTTTATGTGTGAGTATATGTGTGTGTATATATATGTGTATGTATGTTTGTGTGTGTATATATATATATGTGTATATATATATATATATATATGTTTATATATATATATATATATGTATGTGTGGATGTGCGTATGTGTATATTTATGTGTGTGTGTATATGTGTATGTATATATAATGTGTGTGTGTATATGTGTGTGTATATATATATATATGTTTGTATGTGTGTGTATATATATATAGTTTGTGTGTATATATATATGTGTGTGTATATGTATGCCTGCATATGTATGTGTGTTTGTATGTATATGTAGGTGTGTGTATGTATGTGTATATATATAATGTGTGTGTATATATGTGTGTGTATATATATATATGTGTATATATATATATGTGTATGTGTATATATGTATATGTGTGTACATGTGTATGTGTATATATATATATGTTTGTGTATATAAATATGTTTGTGTATATGTATGTGTGTGTATATATGTGTATATGTATGTATATGTGTATGTATATATGTGTGTGTGTGTATATGTATGTGTATATATACGTGTATGTGTATATGTGTGTATATATATGTTGGTGTCTATATATGTGTGTGTATATGTATGTGTATATGTATGTGTATATGTATGAGTGTGTGTATATGTATGAGTGTGTGTATATGTATGAGTGTGTGTATATGTATGAGTGTGTGTATGTATGAGTGTGTGTGTGTATATGTATGAGTGTGTGTGTGTATGTATGAGTGTGTGTGTGTATGCATGAGTGTGTGTGTATATGTATGAGTGTGTGTGAATCAAATCAAATCAAATCAACTTTTATTGTCCTTGTTAATGCACAAGTGCAGTACAACGAAATGTAGGCTTGCGTCTCCCGAGAGTGTACATTTGGATTAAGACATTTAAACATTCAACATACATTTGGCTTGTAGTATATTAACATAAATATAACCATAATAAAGTGCATTGGCAGATGTGCAGGCTTTAGAGTTTATTTGTGGAGTTCAGTAGGATGACAGCCCTGGGAAAGAAGCTGTTCCTAAATCTGGTCGTACGGGTGCAAATGCATCTGTAGCGTCTCCCAGATGGCAGGAGGGCGAACAGACTGTGGCTGGGGTGGGTAGGGTCTTTGATGATGGACCGTGACCTCTGTAGACAGCGTTTCTGGTATATGTGCTCTATGGTCGGGTGCCGGTAATGCGTTGGGCAGTTTTGACTACCCGCTGCAGGGCTTTCCGGTCATAGTAGCTACAGCTGCCATACCATGATACAGTTTGTCAGGATGCTCTCTGTAGTGCAGCGGTAAAAGTTAGAGAGGATCAGGGGTGACAGGTTACATCCCTTCAGCCTCCTTAGGAAATATAGGCGCTGCTGGGCCTTCTTCACCAGAGAGGAGGTGTTGAGGGACCAGGAGAGGTCTTCCGTGATGTGGACTCCGAGGAACTTAAAGCTGTCCACCCTTTCCACCACAGCCCCATTGATGTGGATGGGGGTGTGACTTCCGCCTTTGGACTTCCTGAAGTCCACAATGATTTCTTTGGTTTTCTTGGTGTTAAGGGCCAGGTTGTTCTCGGTGCACCACTTCACGAGATGCTGGACCTCCTCCCTGTAGGCTGACTCATCGTTGTTGGTGATCTGCCCAAACTTGATGATAGTGTTGGAACCATTAACAGCCACACAGTCGTGGGTGAAGAGGGAGTAGAGGAGGGGGCTCGGCACACATCCTTGTGGGGCCCCCGTGTTCAGGGTCGGGGGGGGGGGGGGGGGAGGTGTGGTTACCTAATTTGACAGACTGGGGTATGTTTGTTAGGAAGTCCAGGGTCCAGTTGCAGAGGGAAGTGTTCAGGCCAAGAGTTTGGAGTTTGGTGGCCAGCTTGTTGGGGACGATAGTGTTGAATGCTGAGCTGTAGTCTATGTATCAGTGTGTGTATATGTATGGGTGTGTGTGTGTATATGTATGGGTGTGTGTGTGTATATGTATGGGTGTGTGTGTGTATATGTATGGGTGTGTGTGTGTATATGTATGGCTGTGTGTGTGTATATGTATGGCGGTGTGTGTGTGTATATGTATGGGTGTGTCTATGTATGAGTGTATGGGTGTGTCTGTATGTATGAGTGTGTGTGTGTGTGAGTGTGTGTGTGTATGAGTGTGTGTGTGTATATGTATGAGTGTGTGTATATGTATGAGTGTGTGTATATGTATGAGTGTGTGTATATGTATGAGTGTGTGTATATGTATGAGTGTGTGTATATGTATGAGTGTGTGTATATGTATGAGTGTGTGTATATGTATGAGTGTCTGTATATGTATGAGTGTGTGTATATGTATGAGTGTCTGTGTATGTGTATGAGTGTGTCTGTGTATGTGTATGAGTGTGTCTGTGTATGTGTATGAGTGTGTGTGTATATGCATGAGTGTGTGTATATGTATCACTGTGTACATGTATGAGTGTGTGTGTGTATATGTATGTGTATGTATGTGTATATGTATGAGTGTATATGTATGAGTGTGTGTGTGTATATGTATGAGTGTGTGTGTATATATGTGTGAGTGTGTATATGTATGAGTGTGTGTATATGCATGAGTGTGTGTATATGTATCACTGTGTGTGTACATGTATGAGTGTGTATGAGTGTGTATGTGTGTGTATGTATGAGTGTGTGTGTATATGTATGAGTGTGTGTATATGTATGAGTGTGTATATATGTGTATGAGTGTGTGTGTATATGCATGAGTGTGTGTATATGTATCACTGTATATGTATCACTGTGTATGTGTGTGTGTGTATATGTATGTGTGTGTGTGTGTATATGTATGAGTGTGTGTGTGTATATGCATGAGTGCGTGTGTGTATAGGCATGAGTGCGTGTGTGTATACGAGTGTGTGTGTGCGTATGAGTGTATATGTGTGTGCGTATGAGTGTGTGTGTATGAGTGTGGGTGTATACATACGAGTGAGTGCGCGTGTATATGTGTGTGTGTGCATATGAGTGTGTGTGTGTGCGTGTATATGTGTGTATGTGTGTCTATGAGTGCATGTGTGAGTGTGTGTATATGTGTGTGTATATACGAGTGTGTGTATATACGAGTGTGAGTGTGTGAGTGTGTGTATATGTATGAGTGTGTGTATATGTGTATGTGAGTGTGTATGAGTGTGTGTGTGTATATACGTGTGTGTATATACGTGTGTGTGTATATACGTGAGTGTGTGTATATACGAGCGTGTGTGTATATATACATGAGTGTATGTGTGCGTGTATGAGTATGAGTGTGTGTATGAGTATGTGTGAGTGTGTATGAGTGTGTGTATGTGTATATGAGTGTGTTTGTATGTGTATGAGTGTGTGTGTATGAGTGTGTGTGTATGTATGAGTGTATGTGTATATGAGTGTATGTATATGTGTGAGTGTGTATGTGTATGAGTGTATATGTGTGTGTATATGTGTGTATGAGTGTGTGTGTGTGTATATACGAGTGTGTGTATATACGAGTGTGTGTATATACGAGTGTGTATATGTGTATATGAGTGTGTGTGAGTGTGTATGAGTGTATGTGAGTGAGTGTGTGTGTGTGTATACGAGCGTGTTTGTGTATACGAGCGTGTGTGTATATACGAGTGTGTATGTAAGTGTCTGTGTATATGTGTGTGTGTGTCTGTGTATATGTATGAGTGTGTGTATATGTATGAGTGTGTATATGTGAGTGTGTGTGTATGAGTGAGTGTGTGTGTATGTGTGAGTGTGTGTATATGTATGAGTGTGTGTGTGTATATGTATGAGTGTGTATATGTATGAGTGTGTGTATATGTATGAGTGTGTGTATATGTATGAGTGTGTATATGTATGAGTGTGTGTGTATATGTATGAGTGTGTGTATATGTATGAGTGTGTGTGTATATGTATGAGTGTGTATGTGAGTGTGTATATGTATGAGTGTGTATATGTATGAGTGTGTATATGTGTGTGTATATGTATGAGTGTGTGTGTATGTATGAGTGTGTGTATGAGTGTGTATATGTATGTGTGTATATGTGAGTGTGTATATGTATGTGTGTGTGTATATGTACGAGTGTGTGTATATGTACGAGTGTGTGTATATGTATGAGTGTGTATATGTATGAGTGTGTGTATATGTATGAGTGTATGAGTGTGTGTGTGTATATGTATGTGTGTGTGTATATGCATGTGTGTGTGTATATGTATGTGTGTGTATATGTATGTGTGTGTATATGTATGTGTGTGTATATGTATGTGTATATGTATGAGTGTGTGTATATGTATGAGTGTGTGTATATGTATGAGTGTGTGTATATGTATGAGTGTGTGTGTATATGTATGAGTGTGTGTATATGTATGAGTGTGTGTATATGTATGAGTGTGTGTATATGTATGAGTGTGTGTGTATATGTATGAGTGTGTGTGTATATGTATGAGTGTGTGTGTATATGTATGAGTGTGTATATGTATGAGTGTGTATATGTATGAGTGTGTGTATATGTATGAGTGTGTGTATATGTATGAGTGTGTGTATATGTATGAGTGTGTGTATATGTATGAGTGTGTGTATATGTATGAGTGTGTGTATATGTATGAGTGTGTGTATATGTATGAGTGTGTGTATGTATGAGTGTGTGTATGTGTGAGTGTGTGTGTATGTGTGAGTGTGTGTGTATATGTGTGAGTGTGTATATGTATGAGTGTGTGTGTGTATATGTATGAGTGTGTATGTGTGTGTGTATATGTATGTGAGTGTGTGTATGTATGTGAGTGTGTATATGTGTGTGTGTATACGTATGAGTGTGTGTATATGTATGAGTGTGTGTATATGTGTGTGTGTATATGTATGAGTGTGTGTGTGTATATGTATGAGTGTGTGTATATATGAGTGTGTGTATATGTATGAGTGTGTGTGTGTATATGTATGACTGTGTGTATATGTATGAGTGTGTATATATGTGAGTGTGTGTGTATATGTGTGTGTGTGTATGTATGACTGTGTATATGTATGAGTGTGTGTATATGTATGAGTGTGTGTATATGTATGAGTGTGTGTATATGTATGAGTGTGTGTATATGTGTGTGTGTGTATGACTGTGTATATGTATGAGTGTGTGTATATATGTGTGTGTGTGTATATGTATGAGTGTGTATGTGTGTGTGTATATGTGTGTATATGTATGTGTGTGTATATGTATGAGTGTGTATATGTATGAGTGTGTGTGTATATGTATGAGTGTGTGTATATGTATGAGTGTGTGTATATGTATGAGTGTGTGTATATGTATGAGTGTGTGTATATGTATGAGTGTGTGTATATGTATGAGTGTGTGTATATGTATGAGTGTGTGTATATGTATGAGTGTGTGTATATGTATGAGTGTGTGTATATGTATGAGTGTGTGTATATGTATGAGTGTGTATGTGTGTGTGTGTATATGTATGACTGTGTGTATATATGTGTGAGTGTGTGTGTATGTATGTGTGTGTATATGTATGAGTGTGTGTATATGTGAGTGTGTGTATATGTATGAGTGTGTGTATATGTATGAGTGTGTGTATATGTATGAGTGTGTGT